>NW_019736442.1:551450-571615 GCF_002891405.2 Cryptotermes secundus
GGGGGGGGGGGTCTAATCGTAGACGGTAAAATATGGTAACGGGTCCCGCGGGACTTCGACCGAAGACTGACTGAGCTGACGATGGTCAGCAGCAATTGTAAACGACAGACCCATCCTCTCGTCAGAGGGGAACTTACATAAGGACTATGACCGCAAGGGTTCAGTTGGAAAAGAAATCTCTGGTCGTGGCCCTCAAGGGGTTTGGCGCGCCAAGACGAGCTTATTGGCGGTAAACTGCCAGTCGTAAAGTAACCCTGATCTGAGAGCTGCAGTTGTGAGAAGCTGGTAGCCGAGGCCAGGGCCAGTTCGGGAATACAGAGGAAGGGGAAGCCGCTACCAAGCAACGGCTAGTGACGAATGAGAAGACTTTCTGTGTGCTGTAATTACGGTGATCTTTTGAGTGTGTGACTCAATGAGACTGTCGTAGTTGTTTGTAGTCAGGAGTGTGCAATAAATCTGATTACCAATCCAAACCCTCTGTCTAGTCACTTAACCCGTGACAATAGTATTGCTTCCTACCAACTCTTGATGCGCAGTGATCACAACAAGCAATGATCATTTAATTAAACTTCATCGACAAATTTGTCCTTATACACTCTCTCTATTGTAGGAATGAGGGTATGCTATCATCATTTAGTGACGTCGACCCTTGTGTATGTGCAAGTTACCACATTCTGGTATTCATACTCCTGTGGTAAATCAGAACATATTTATGCATGTATTTCTTCCGCAAGGTTTCCTACACAAGATGTGACGTAGCCTGGTCCGTAGAGCGAATGGACCAGTAGTTTCCTCAGGTACAGTTCTTCAATGCACAGTGGCTACTCTATGTACCATTTGCTTTAAGATAAAAAATCTGCATTATAAGTTCCATATGACTTTCAAGGAGTCGGAGTACTTAAGTCAGTGTAGCAATAGGCTAGGGCAGTGGTGGGCAAACTACGGCCCGCGGGCCAGACGCGGCCCCCTGATAGGTTCTATCCGGCCCGCGAAATGATTCCTAATCTGACGAATGAAAAGAAGAAGAATTAAGGAAAATAAATAATTCTGGATTATTTTCTTCTTCTTTCCTCCCTTTTATGTTTAGCCTAGTGACCACAGATTAATTTATTTACTTATCCACTATGGTATTGGAATGCTATGTTAACATTTGAGAGTGAGGCACTGGCTGCTGGCATTTTTGTAGCGAAGAGTAAAACTGGCAACGGAGCCTCCTCGCTGTACCCCCTCCACATTACATCCACTGCAGCTGGCTACTAACACCACATTCTTTTATTCAGACCCGGTCGCACTATTGTTGTAGGTGTTTGCTAGTTTTACTGTGCACATTCGTGAAACATTTCAGCCCTAAGATGTCAACTAAAAAACGTAAAGCTGATTCAGAGTGCTGTGTTTTCAAAGATGAATGGACTTGCAAGTACTTTTTTCACAGCTTTTAAGGATAAACCACTGTGTCTTATCTGCAATGAAACCATAGCAGTCTACAAAGAATACAACATTTCCCAGCACTTCATCTCTAAGCATAAGAATGCTAATTATGGAGCCATGACCGAAGATGAAAGGAAACAAAAAGCAGAAGACCTACGTAAAAAACTGTCAGGTTAGCAAAGTATTTTTAAGAAAGTAAATAGTTCTCAGAAAGCAGCTACACATGCAGGTTATGTTGTAGCATACAATATTGCTAAAAGTAACAAAGCTCTCTCTGATGGGGAGTTTGTTAAACACTGCATGCTCAAAGTTTGTGATATTTTATGTCCTGACAAGACAAAGGATTTTGAAACTGTAAGCTTATCTCGAAAAACAGTGACTTCTAGAATCGAAGTCATAGATAAAAACATATTATCACAGTTGGAATCAAGGATTGGTCAATTTAAATTCTGCTCCATTACTATGGATGAAAGCACTGATATAAATGATACTGCACAGTTGCTATTATTTATAAGAGGTGTTGACGAAAACTTCTCTATTACAGAGGAATTAGCATGCATGCGGTCGTTAAAGGGAACTACAACAGGGTCAGATATTTTTCATGAATTTCTGGAAGGCCTTTCAACTTTGAAAGTACCTATAACTAGCATATGCAGTATTACGACAGATGGAGCACAAAGTATGACAGGGACAAAATCTGGATTTGTTGGGATCTTTAATCAAGAATATCCCGAGAACAATGTTGTATTTCTGCATTGCGTCATACATCAAGACGCCCTGTGTAAATCTGCCTTGGATATGAAACCTGTGCTTGATGTCGTTGTGAAGCTTGTTAATGCCATTCGATCTCGAGGGCTTACTCACAGACAATTTCGAGAGTTTCTTGACTCCATGCAATCTGAATACTCTGATTTACTGTACTACTCGAAAGTAAGGTGGCTTAGCGCGGGACGCGTCTTCGAGCGAGTTTGGCAGCTGAAAGACGAAATAGTGTCATTCTTCCAAGAGAAACAGTGGTCTGTAGAATGTGAAATGCTGGAAGATACTGCATGGCTTTCGGACTTTGCATTTTTCACAGATCTTCTCTGCCACCTGAACAAGTTGAATGTCAAGATGCAAGGAAAAAATCAATTTATTGATGATATCTGGGGCCATATCAGAAGTTTTAAACTACAACTTGTTCTGTTTGCAGATCAGCTAGCTAAGAATGACTTGTCTCACTTCCCGAGGTTAAATTCAATAGCCCCAGTGATGAAGGACAAGCTTAGGAGCTACGAGGATAGCCTGAGAAGACTCCGTGGTGAATTTGAACAAAGATTTCAAGACTTCAGTGCCATTGAAAAAGACTTGGATGTTTTCAGTATGCCTTTTAATGTAGACTGTGAAACAGTGAAACCGGACTTGCAACTTGAATTAATTGAGTTGCAATGTAACACTCAACTCAAACAGTTGTTTCTCAATGTCCCAAAATTAGAGTTCTACAAGTCCTTGTCAAAATCCAGTTTCCCAAATCTGATATCTCATGCCCAGAAAGTCACTGCTATGTTTGCTTCATCCTATATATGTGAACAGGTGTTTTCTACAATGAAACTTCGAAAGAGTTGTATTAGAAACAGACTGACAGATGAGCATTTAACTTCACTTCTGAGAATCAGTGCATCCCAGTTCGAACCAGATTATGAGAAAATTTTGGAAATGCAGTCACAGTTTCATTCATCACATTCTCCTTCATAGTCTTTCAATCATTAATAGGGCTTAGTATTACAAGAATTTTGTAAAATCTACCATTATTGTTTTTAATAAATTATATTGGCCCGCCTAAAGTTTTTTCTTTTTTCTTTGGCCCCCTCCTAAAAAAGTTTGCCCATCACTGGGCTAGGGGCTGAACGGCCCGGGTTCGATTCCGGGCATGGCAAGATTTTTCTCTTCTCCATAGAGTCCAGACCGGCTGTGGGGCCCACCCAGTCTCCTATCCAATGGGTACGGGTACGATTTCCCTGGAGGTAAAGCGGCCAGGGCGTGAAGCTGACCACCTCCATCAAGTGCAGAAGTGAAGAATGGATGAGCTCTACCTCCACTCCCCCCAGTGTCTCCATGGTATGGTGCTTAATTAATTGTGCACAGGAACAATTTTACCTTCACCATGTGATTTTTATAATAAATAGCGATTGTTTCAATGAAGGACATGAAGTGATCCGTTTTCATAACAGAGATGTCGTGTGTTTATTGTAAGGCATGAACTGAATATATAAATATCCTTTGACGAGAAATTCGTGTTTCGAAAGTCTAACGTGATTCACACTCTTCGTACAGGCGAGGTTCATATGTGGCCTCACGTTAAAATTTGCTTAGTAGGGAGTGGAGTCCAACTGGGTCCACTCGGCACGGCGGCCACTGATTGGGCTAGTGTAGTCTGCCCCGGGTGATTATGATGGAGAATTTGGTGGAATGATGATTGGCAGGGGAAACCGAAGTACTCGGAGAAAACCCGCCCAGTGCCACTTTGCCACCACAAATCCCACTTGACAAGACCCGGGATCGAACCCGGGCCGCCGCGGTGGGAAGCCAGCGACTAACCGCTTGAGCTATGGCGCGGCCTTCGTGGCCTCGCGTTACAGACGACGACGCTGCAATCCCAGCTGACGGGGACCGACGGTGGCGAAAATTGCCGCCTGAAGCCAGCAGACCGAATGGTGACGCCGCTACCTGCCCCAGCTGACCCAATAGTGGCGGCTTTACCATTGCACCTGGTGCTCAGGAAACGCAATTGCCAAAACGCTGCTTAACAGAAAGTCAGATTCGTTAGTCACCAGTTGTATTCCGTTTGCAGAACACTCTTTCTGTGATGCGGGATAAGGAACCGTCAGGTCTGGTACAGCCTTACCTATTTGCGGGGCAAAATTCACCCACCATTTTGAGGGACAACCAGTACCCGCTCTGTTCGCTGCTTTATGGTTGCCTGCTTGGCTTACAGATCGACCCAAAAGTTCCTGCAAGATTGCGATAAGCTTCTACCAGGCTACACGGCGTCACGTAGTATTTTTCCATACTCTCTGCCGTGCGAAACCTAGGATCCATATATGTCGCCTTTGGGCAAATGATGTCCAGTGCGTTCTGAACTCGTGGATCAGACAGTTAAAGCAGACAGACGGTTTGGATTCGACTTCGGTTTCTCTGACTCCAATCCACTCCAACAGGATACGGTTCTGTGATTCAGTGTCTTCAGCTGTTATATTTGTGAGACACCGAAGAAGAATTAAAATACACACCTAGCTACTGTTTCATTCCTCAAAGCCTATAGAACATTCTCGATTTTGTACCGTACATACACGGTGTGTCCAGGATCCGTTAGGACTCATTCTTTTAAATTTTGCCCTGCAATGCCATCTGTTGGCGAGTTGTGACGTTAAGATTCTTGAAGTTTCAGCTGTGGCTGTCTATAATTTCAAAGCCCAAGCATTGCTGCATCATGTGTTCTGACCTTCAATGTAACAGTACTGTTCTGACGCTCGTCGGAAAATGGCGGGTGAACAGAGACCCAACATCAAATTTTGTTTGAAGTTAGGCAAAACAGCAGGAGAAGCGTATGAAATGATGAGAAGTGTGTACGGTAGTGATTGAGTCGCTCGAACACTTTTCGATTGTAAGCTGTATTTCGTGACGGCAGGGAGGACACTGAAGACGCTCCACGTGCATCAAAGCCGAGAACAAGTCGCACTGAAGAAAATGTGAAAAAAAGTGACCGAAATCCTTGCATCAGACAGATATGTTTCCGCAAGACTCATCGAGGAGCTTTTTGGAATACGAAAAAATACTGTGCATAAAATTTTGACCGAGGATTTGAGCAAACGGAAGGTCTGTGCGCGGTTTGTACCGCACGCGTTGTCAAGCGATGAAAAACATGCCAGAGTGGAACACTGCAAAGACATGCTACGGTCGGCCCAAAGTGATATAGAATTTACAAAATCGATTGTTGCTGGTGACGAGACATGGTGTTTTCAATATGAGCCTCTCACAAAGCGGCAGAGTACAGCGTGGTTGAGCCCAAAAAAGCCGAAACCAAAGAAAGCGCGCATGCAAAAGAGTCGAGTAAAGACACTGCTAACCGTTTCCTTCGATTCCAAAGGAATCATTCACAAGGAATTTCTGCCAGAAGGTCTGTGATGCCCCAAATTTGAGATTAGAAAGAGGATGGTATTACCCAAAAGCCAGAGACTTGCGAAAAGAGTTTCGCAGTTATTGCCGTAAATTGTAAACACCGGGACTGGCAAGTAGGTTAAGAATGTGAAGACTCAGCAAGTCTCTGTGTATTCACAAGGCAAGACACTTGCCTCACTCAGGCACAGGGTACTCGTGATAGACTGCTAACACAGCAAGGAGACGCAAGGGGGTCCGCCCCCAACCACCCATGAGAGCCAATGAGGAGGTTATTATGAGGATGGAGGACACTGAGGGGGGAGTCACCCACCCTCTTTCGTCAAGGCTGAATCAGCGAAATAAAACCATAAATTAGGGAATTTCGGGGGACTTGGGAGGTTCTAACAGAATATTCAGTTGTCAGAGGAGGCTCTCGGCGACATGTATTCCATAAGAGGGTGGACAACGGCTGTAATCTACATTTGTATGGCAAGTAAGTCTCTTTGCTCATATACGCCATGCTGTTAAAGGTTGTGTTAATACAAGTGTTATTGTGAGATAATGAGGCAGTATCCAGTGAACCAAGTGAGAGTCAGGGTAGAACAGGGTGGGAAGAATGTACAGTAGCAGACGATGATAGGAGTGCAGTTCAGGGCACCTCCCCTTCACAACTAGGACGGTAGAATGAGTTTAGCGAGATATGCATGTAAACCGATAAGAGCAGGCCTTTTTCGTAATGTATTTATGATTGTAAATAGACAAGTGTACATAGTGGAGAATGTACGCAGGGAGTTCTGATTCGCCCATTAGTAACCATCCTGTCCTCAACCCAGCCCGAGCTTCCCTAGCCAAGACAGCCGACGGCAGCCGAGTGCAACAAACGAGTAATCATCGACGAAAGTAATTATAAGTTCTCACCCCCTCCCCCTGAGGTGTAACAAGGTCAGACAGTGAATTCTGATTATTATCTCGGAGTCCTCAATCGTTTGTGGGAGAGAATTCTTCGAAATCGACCTGAATATCGAGAGCAAAGTTCCTGGTCGGTCCTCCACGACAATGTCCCACCCCACAAGTCGAAGATAGTGCGCGATGTTTTGACCAGAAAAGGGGTCACAGTCCTTGATCATCCTCCGTATTCGCCAGATTTGGCTCCATCAGATTTCTGGTTGTTCCCAGAACATACGTTAGCGATGAAAGGAGACCGTCACGACACCATCCAGGGCATCCAAAGGGAATCTACCGCAGTTTTAAATGCGATTCCACAAAAGGAGTACAGTGACTGTTTTCGTAAACTTTTCAATCGATTCCAGCCATGTACTGATTCAGAAGGAGACTATTTTTAATAAAAAGAGTGAAATTTTGAAAATAATTCACGTCTTGTATTTTTAATGAACACAGTCTTAACAGAACCTGGACACACTGTGTATATCTCCTTTGCGTACCAAAGTTAAGAAGCAGTGAAGTTATGCCTCCATTCCCCCATACGTCTCCACGGCGTGGTGCTTAATTAACAAAAGAGACTAATTTACTTTTTTGTTGTATCGTTACAATTCTTTGTAGTTCCATACAGGCAACGAGACGTCATCACATGACGTCACTTGGAGAACTTACAAGACTCATGTATACAGTGTGGCATAGGAGGAAAGGTCACTATTATGGGAGGTCATAGTATCGGTCATTCTAAGCAGAACTGTAGATGTAAATGTGCCCTGTTCCGAGCGGTTTCCGAGATAGAGCTATTCCATTGTACAGTACACTGTACATTGTACAAAGGAGCAACACGCCATGTCCTCACACGAGATGCAAAGTGCATTGATGTTGACGGTAAAATTTTAGAAAACGTATTATACTAGGTAAACTGTGCCAATTGTGTCACTTGAACAATAAATACCGGCATTAGAAACAGTACGTAATATATCCTTCCTATAAACAATTTTGGATCTGTACAGTGACATAGCTCTATCTCGGAAACCGTTCGGAATAGGACACATGTACCTATACACTTTCTTGCTTAGAATGATCGGTACTATGACCTCCCACAATTTGACCTTTCTTCCCGGGACACCTGTACATACACATAATGTGTCTACAAATGGTGGACGAGGCAGCACTGCTACTGGGCAAACGAACAGGCTACACGTATGTCGAAGTGTCTTACCATAAAATACAGTCAGAATATTGTGGTCAAAATTCAGAGCATTAAGGGCAAACGCTTGTGAGAATCTTCCATGTGAAAAAGCGTCATCCTAATACTGGGTGTGTCTACTGTTTCGAAGCTCCCCACCCTCACATGCCCCATAAATATGGCGTGCACTACATGCATGAAACGCCCTGCTTGTGAGAGCTGTACGCAAGGCTGCGCTTAGGCTTAACTACTTGTTGGATGGATGTCAGGCTGTTTGCAAGCAGCAAAGATTACCATCCTTCCCGAGTTTGTCCCGCACGCAGCAGTGCCATGAGCAACCACAAGCATGAGCTGTGCTCACCGTCTAGAACATCCCAGCGTCGTTTCTCAGTTTCAGACTCGAGAGCGTCGAAGACTGCTGCTCCCACAAGAAGATATGTGAACGTACAGACTATTAAGGACAAGGTCCGGACGTTTTGCTTCTTCATTCTCTGGTGGACATCATGCTGGGTGGCTGCGCCCCAGAGCTAGGCCGCTGTGCCGCTACTCGACGGCCCAGTCCATGGTTCGCCCGGCTTCACGACCTGCACATCACCACCCCCGCCCCCACCGCCCCCTCCAGCACAGCCACGGAGTCTGCGGCAATCATTGCCTGAAACAAAGCATCACACTTGATCAGCATATCTGAAGAGTACGTGACGCCGTGTGGTCTGCTGGATCGTTACTAATGTTTCTGGAAAATCTGCTGCCTCCATTCTCATGGCAGAAGAGCAAGCCGAGCGTGGAAGGGCGCGGTGTAGCTAAAGGAGGCCAGGACCTCCCTGCGTTATTCTCAGCGAAGGGACGTAATCTGGTAGAAGTTCGCTGACGTGCCGGAAGAGTGTACTGCCACCATCCTCTGGCAGAGAAGTGTCAGTAATACTCCGTCCTTGCTGACAGCTTGCTCTTGTACCCTGAAGAAGAAGGCAGTACTTTCCATTGAAACGTTGGTAAGTTTCTGCCACAATGCTCGGCGTCATATCCCAGAAGCTCAAGCTCCCCACAGTCTTCATGAGCACCTCAGATATAACATACGTGTAAATTACACTTCGTTTCGAACTGCACACACAGAGACGAACAGTCGTTGCCTTTCTGCAGTATAGTTCCTACTTAACGTGTCCGCAAATTCGCAAGCAAACGGCATTTCATGTAGGTTCACGTTAGTGTCGCACTGGGCCTAACGAGAGAATATTTCAGTGGATACTTCGTGTCTAATCTTCGATCTGGATGCAAATCACTCGTTGGCGTTATTCTTGTGAATTCAGCGAAAGCTCTCAACTCCAGTTCCCATACAGAGTATTAACGACTGCCCAAAGGAGCAGCCAGTGCCCGAAGTGGGTCAGTGGATCATGTAACAGGCTACTGTCTTAAGTGGCGCAGTGCGTTAAGTAACAAGCCGCTGACTTAAGTGGCTCGGTGCGTCGTGTAACAGGCTACTGCCTTAAGTGGCTTCGTGTGTCATGTAACAAGCTACTGCCTTATGTGGCGCAGTGCGTCATGTAACAGACTACTGCCTTAAGTGGCTTCGTGTGTCATGTAACAAGCTACTGCCTTATGTGGCGCAGTGCGTCATGTAACAGACTACTGCCTTAAGTGGCTTCGTGTGTCATGTAACAGGTTACTGCTTTAAGTGATGCAGTGCGTTATGTAACAAGCTACTGCCTTGTGTGGTGCAGTGCGTCATGTAACAGACTACTGCCTTAAGTGGCTTCGTGTGTCATGTGACAGGCTACTGCTTTAAGTGATGCAGTGCGTTATGTAACAAGCTACTGACTTCAGTAGCTCGGTGCTTCATGTAACAGGTATCGTAGTCTGGCATCTCACTACACTCACATTCATCATCCTCTTCTTTACCCTCCACTTCTCTTTCTCTGCTTCTGGCCACTTACGGTGTTTATTCTGTCATGACGTTTAAGGTGCATACCAAGTTGTCCCTGTGGCGAATTAAACACCGAGCAATGACCTGTGGGGAAGTGGAAGTATAACTCCACCCGTTCTGAAACTCGTCACTGGTTGCAGGTGATTTGACGGCTTCGCGCTTCGGCTGCCTTACCCCTGGCGACAGAGCCTCCAGTGTCTACCGCGCAGAGGGGTTAGAGGGTTCCAGGACCGGTCTGGACATTGTGGAGAAGAGAACCTTCCCCTGTCACGAATCGATCCACAATTCTTCGGTCGTCCAAACCGTAGGCTATACCCACTGGACTATCGCAGCTCCAAACGTTACGGCCAGGATAGGCAGCACAAATGCTTTCTTACTTTAATGTCTTCCTGTAACGCACTCCATTTTTATAAACGAGTCTCCTGACACCGAGTTATGGCCACGCTACCTTTACATCTACAATAAAACAAACAGATGTTAACAACTTTGGCCTACTGCAGAACAACATTGTCGTTACTCCACGACAGCTATATTCAGTGCGGAGAAATTATCAATACAAAAACCCAGATCGTTAACTGAAGTCCAGCTTTTATATTTTGGGGGTTTCTCCGACGTGCTAATGGACACTGAAGTCGAACACCCAGTAATGAACAAAATCAGCCATCTTCCTTCCCTAATGAGTAAGGCCCACAGCCCAACCGGACTATTTGGGGAGGGGGGGGACACAGCAAGGTGCCAATTAACTGGTTTGATATGGGTTAGCTCTGGTAGCGGTAGATTGATATTTCTCTAGCAGGGTTGCCCCAGAGGAAGGCGAAACCTAGCGACTATAAAGGGCATAATGTTTCACTTGTAAAAGAAAACTGATTCGATTAGGCACTCGTGCAGCTGTCGCCGGGCATGCGCAGTGTTATATCTTACATCGGATCGTACTGATAAATATTAAACTTTATTTGTAGACAAAGAAACTGCTATATATTTTATGACATGACGATTGAAAGGTGAAAGAACTTAGCGAAGGAGACAGCCGTTGCTAGGGAGCGGCTAAATAAACAAATCGTCTCCGCGACAACGGTGACGTCACACAACAATAGGAGAGCTGCTGGATGCAGTATTGCCACGGGGTGCGACGCCAGGCGGGCAGAGCTGTTACAATAGAACACGTGATACCACGTCACCCACACCAACACGGGAACGGTGTTTTCTGTTGGGCCCGTGCCGAAGCTAGTCATAAGCCAATCAGTTCCATAAAGCACGGTTTAGATCAGTATGACTCACGTTTGTCTCGCCTGGGAATTAGCGGCACACACATAACTCTTAAAATTGCAGAGCCTACAAAACAAGGTTCTCTGCACCACTGGAAATTTTCCAAGGTGCACATCGGTGCGGTCCGTGCCGAGATATAAGCGGATCAGTTACGAGTTTGGTGGAGAGTCGTCGACCGCCTGGGTCCCATCTTACACTGAATGGATGAAACATTCCTTTTGTAAGTAGTGTAAATACATCGGTGTAATCTTCAATAAGGAAGCTACATGAAGATTACACATAGAAATGATCAAAACAAAGGCCTTTAGAACATTTATCAGAATATATTCCCTGTTCAAAAGTGAGCGATTAAGCACTAACATTAAATTGACCCTCTACAAACACTCATTATGAGTATCATGACTTATGCTTGCCCCGCCTGGGAGTCTGTAGCAGAGAACCATCTACCGCAATTGCAGCGCCTGAAAAACAAAGTTCTCCGCACTACTGGAAAGTTTCCAAGGCGCACAACTTTTTTCGAACTGCACATGGCTTTCAAACTTCCGTACATATATGATAATATAACAAAATTATGCAGGCAACAAGCAGAAGTCATATAAAATCATGAAAATGCATATGTTCGCAACATTGGACATGGCGAACACCAACACACGAAATATAAGAGGATTAAACTTGACGGCGGTCAAGCAAACGACCGTTCAAGTGACTAGACTGCTGTGGTAGCAGGAGCTACTAATGATAGGCATGATCTGCTATACTGAGTCTGGACTGACAGAAGCCCTGTATACTGTCACGTGTTGGGTGTATGTCACGCGACAAATAACTTTACGCCGTACTGAAAGTAGCGAATTTATTCCACATTCACTCTTACACTTATACAGCTCACAATTACACAAGCACTGCCATCGTCAGTATCACAATTACTTCTCCTGGTGCAGTCACTGCCATGCACTCGATACAACCCGACTCGGTGACTGCTAGGTTGCAACTGACTTCACGATCCACACCGTCACTCCTGATCACACACTCTCCGGTCACATACTGCTCAGCCGGATTTTTATACCGTCCCTTGTTGCCTGTCTCAACAGCGGTGTCCCCTGTTACGTCATAGTGGGAAGTGCTGTTACGTCAGCGCGGAAGGGGGCGGAGTACTTACTGGCCTGTTACTGTAGCAGCGGCAGCGCTCCGATGTTGTTACGTCACCGCTGGCGGGGGAGGGGGTGTCCTGTACAGCGCAAATACGTCACAATATGTTGTATACGCATACATTTAATAGCATGTAAAATGTAAATTATACATACTGCTGGCTGTGATTCTGGCAAACGACAGACCTGTGTTCTCGCCAGAGAGAGTGCCCCACGTAACAAACCTGAAACTGCCTGATGGGTGCTTTATACCAAGACTGGCAGACTAACCGTCGGTCGTAACATAACTTTGACCTTAACTTCATTGGAGTCATTTGGTTGGTGAATGAGTGAGTATGTTAGTTAGTTGGTTAGTTAGTTAGTTAGACGAATACTGAAGTTCAGTCCTTGTGAGTTGCTGCTGTCAGATCCTTGTAGCTGGGGCAAGGGACAATTCGGGAACTCAGAGGAAGTGGAACGTCCGACGTTGAAATCCGCTACCAAGCAACGACTAGTGACGACGTGACTGTGGACACTAGTGTATGTGTACACGTATAATAGTAAAGCGTAAAATGTAGTCACGCCCTGTATGAAAGAGTCCAATAAATCGAGTCATCATTCCAAAACCTGTCTACACACTCCATAAATTTACGTCACAATATACATACCAGATCCTTCCGCGAACCCATGACTCCCGGAGTCGCCACTGCTGTACCGACTACAGGAATCTTGTTGGGGTGTGACCTCTTTCCGAAAGGTCAGACGTCACGGATCTCTACGTTCCACAAGGCACAGAGTGGCAGAATGCTTCAGAAGATAGAAACTGGCCTCAGTGATGCATCTACGCTGTCAGTTTCTCGTATTATCGGGGAATGTTTTGCGACCCCTAGCCTGCGACGTACACGTCAGAAGGTCACAAGGAATTTCAGTGACTTCGGTGTATCTTCTTCAGTATAGAGCGCCGTAAAGACTGCATTAACGCTCGTCTAGGGCAGAAAGTTCAGACCGATTCTGGGGTCCATCCAGCCTCCTATCTAATGGGCACGGCCTGCTCTTTCGCGGCGGTAGAGACCGGGGCGTTAAGCTGACCACTCGCCTCCAATACTGCCGATGTCAAGAATGTGTGGATCTATACAGCCACTCCCCCATGCGTCTTCATGGCGTAGTGTTTATTATTTAAGCAAAGGGTAAAGCTTTGCTTTACCTTGGTGAGAAAAATACATATAATGCAACTGCATCTCATTCAGGATTTTGTTTATACTGAAATGTATAGCGGGGACACGCAATAGCTTAGTTGCTTGAGGCACTATGTTACAAGCTGGAAGGTCGCGGGTTCGAGTGCCGATGAGGCGAACTTTTTCAATTTACCTAATCCTACCAGCCGCACTATGGCCCTGGGGTCGACTCAGCTTATAACATAAATCAATATCAGGAATCTTCCTGGGAGGTAAAGGGCGGCCAACGCGTAAGGCTGACAACCTCACCGTCATCTGTGAGCCAACTGTATAGAGAAGATGTGGGAGCCTCGATATCTCAGAACCCTATGAGCCTTCACGACCTGTTTACAGGGATATACACTCAAGTGCCAAAAGCCATGGGATAGCAGTATGTAAATTTCTTTTTGAGTGGCGCCACCGTCCCTTGACGGCTTGGGAATGCCCAGAGCAATATCATTTGTGAGGTGTTCTCTCGTGAGTCAGGTTGAACACCGGTCAGTCTGCTCATGGCAAGCCGACGTGAATTATCGGAGTTTGAACGGGACATGATAGTGGGTGCCAGGCGGATGGGACATTCCATTTCCGAAGTTGTGCGGTCATTCAAAATTCCTCGATCCACGGTGTCACGTGTGTACCGGGAACACCTTGTGGATGTCATTTCCACCCACCGTGGACAGCGCAGTGGCCGACCACGGGTGCTTAATGATCGTGACCAGCGGCGTCTAGCTAGAACTGTCCGTGGTAACAGACAAGCGACACTGGCTGAAATCACATCCACATTCAATGCAGGAGGTACCAGACGCCTATCCAGCAGGTCAGTGCACCGTTCTTTAGCTTCCATGGGATATGGGAGCAGAAGACCGACAGACTGCCTCTGTTAACACCACGACACCGGACACAGCGCCTCACCTGGGCTTGTGACGTGGCTAATTGGACCCTTGTGGCGTGGTCCGATGAGTCACGATACCAGTTGTTTCGGGCGGATGGTAGGGTTCGGGTGTGGCGCAGATCCCATGAGGCCATGGACCCCAGTTGTCAACAAGGCACCGTGCAGGCTGGTGGTGGTTCCATACTGGTGTGGGGTGTGTTCACGTGGCATGAGTTGGGTCCGCTCGTCCAGCTAAACACGTCATTGACCGGTGACCGCTACGTTACACTGCTTGGTGACCACCTGCACCCCTTCATGGACTTCATATACCCCCATTACGATGGTATATTCCAGCAGGACAATGCACCGTGTCATCGGGCCGGAGTTGTCCAGAATTGGTTCGAGGAGCATTCTGGAGAGTTCCGACGAATGGTGTGGCCACCACGTTTGCCAAACATGAACCCAATCGAGCATTTATGGGACGTGGTGGAGAGGTCCATTCGCACCCAAAATCCTGCACCTACAAATACCAGGGAGCTGTGGGCGGCTATCCAGACGGCATGACTCAACATCTCTCCAGAGGTCTTCCGTCTACTTATGAAATCGATGTCACGTCGAGTTGCTGCACTTCGCCTGGCTAGAGGGGGTCCTACACGATACTAGGTATCTATCCCATGACTTTTGGCACTTCACTGTATTTACCTTTTTACGAGCTTTGCTTTATTAGACCATCAGTCTTCTAACTTCTTAGGCATTCTGAATTTTGGGTCCGATACAAATGAGATACATAGTAATACTGGCCACTTCAAGAGATGCCACTCACAGATAAAGCACATCTGGTTCTCTTGATAAATTTAACTGAGAGATGAAGGCATGCTGGACTATTGGAGAAGTTGCACTCCAGGTAAAGCTTTCAAGGATATTTTGAATAACTAACTCGAGCAAGGATCTGTGCTGGTTCTTCGGGGACATTTTAATCAGAGATAACGTTATAACGGTTCTTTGGAAAAATTTAAAGCACAGATACAGCTATAATGATACTTTGGAAATATTTAAAGCAGAGATACAGCTATAGTCGTTCGTCTGTGAAATTTAATTCAGAGACACAGCTCTAATGGTTCCTTATTGAAATGTAATTCAGAGACACAGCTCTAATGGTTCTTTATTGAAATGTAATTCAGAGACACAGCTCTAATGGTTCTTTATTGAAATGTAATTCAGAGATACAGCTATAATGGTTCTTTGCTGAAATGTAATTCAGAGATAAGCTATAATGGTTCTTTGGAGAGATACAACGCAGATACAGCTATTATGGTTCTTTGGAAAGATTTAAATCAGAGACAATGGTTCTTTGCTGAAATGTAATTCAGAGACACGGCTATAATGGTTCTTTGCTGAAATGTAATTCAGATACAGCTATAATGGTTCTTTGAGACACGGCTATAATGGTTCTTTGCTGAAATGTAATTCAGAGATACAGCTATAATGGTTTTTTGGATAGATATAACGCAGAGATACAGCTATAATGGTTCTTTGGAAAGATTTAAATCAGAGACACAGCTACATGGTTCTTTGCTGAATTGTAGTTCAGAGATACAGCTATAATGGTTCTCTGCTGAAATGTAATTCAGAGATACAGCTATAATGGTTCTCTGCTGAAATGTAATTCAGAGATACAGCTATAATGGTTCTCTGCTGAAATGTAATTCAGAGATACAGCTATAATGGTTCTCTGCTGAAATGTAATTCAGAGATACAGCTATAATGGTTCTCTGCTGAAATGTAATTCAGAGATACAGCTATAATGGTTCTTTGGAAAGATTTAAATCAGAGACACAGCTACATGGTTCTTTGCTGAATTGTAGTTCAGAGATACAGCTATAATGGTTCTCTGCTGAAATGTAATTCAGAGATACAGTTATAATGGGTCTTTGCTGAAGTGTAATTCAGAGATACAGCTATAATAGTTCTTTGAGTGTACTGGTTCACATTTCGACATCACTATCAGCATCACAGATTTACCCTTTAAGGTACAGTGGTTAGATTTCATCAGTAAATTAGTGCGGGATTTACAGTTATTAATTCACAGCCTAATCCAAATTATCGTCTACTTCAGAAGAAAAAACTTTCAGTCTCCCTTGATCCACGTTACATACAGTTGAGAGCATTTTTCATTAGTTTATGCAACGAATCGTGAGTAAGGTGATTACACGTCTCTTTAATAGTGATGATTGCAGTCAGCGAGTTGGTACATTACTGCAAGTCAATGGCCACATCAACAGCCCTGTGAGCTGTGCAGTGTTGACAAAGCATGCCACTAGATATTCAGAAATCATTTGCCTTTGGTGCCCTGGATATTTTTCTAGCCTTTAGCATATACTTACTTAAAAAACTCCTGTAACCTCATTCTAACGTCACACAAAGGTCAGCTTTCATGACGGACTTGAATTTGCATTCTATCAATTCCCTAAGTTCCATATGAATATTTTGTTACTCCATTTCAATGACAATGTGGGCAGATATTTTCAAACTAACAATTGGAAACGACAGTTTACACGAAATTATCAATGCTAATGAGGTTATAGTAGTAAACTTTGCACATCCAAGAATGTAACTGTCAAGAGTGCAATGTTCCCAGATTACAACATTAATACGACATCTCCAGACAGAAAGACCTAAAATCATACTGATCATATTTTGATAGTCAGGGGACAGTATTTACGAGTACTCGACTTGTCATCTTTCAGAGGAACTGACTCTGATATCGACGAGTATCTGGTGGGTCAAAAGTCATGGAAAGACTGGAGGCAGGTAAACGAGCAACACAAAAGGATCATACGGGGAGAATGGACAGTATCAGGTTAAAATATAAAATAGTTTTAAAGCTTCGGAAAATTCAGATGATGGTTTGAACAACGACAGGGTCTGGGAAACCATCGAAATATTATATTTTCAGCCAAAGAGTGTCTTAAGTTATTAAGAACTGAAGAAGCATAAGCCATGGCTCGAAGAAGGATGTTACGCAGCGATCTACGTTGGGCTGATCAAGTTAATTACACGGTGAAAAAAGGCCTGGTAGGTACTTCATTTTACAATGCGTATTCTAAAAACTGGAAATAGCAACACTAAATGTTTAGCCTACACATCTTTAGTGCGTCGGATTCTGGAATATGGGGCGGCTTGCTGGGATCCTTACAGGCAGGGACAGACAAATGTGTTAGACTGGGTGCAAAAGAAAGCGGCTAAATTTGCACAACAATTTGCACAACATAGGAACCATCTGAACAGGGGAACCTTGAGAGAGCGCAGGCAGATAGCTCGCATGTGCGCTCTCTTCAAAACATACACGGGAGAACGAGTTTGGAAAACTGTGTGTGATAGATTACAAAGGCCATGCTATCTGAACAGGGGCGATCATGACAAGAAAATAAGGAGCAGAAAGCAACGGACAGATATCGGAAAATACTCTTTTGTAAATAGGACCATACAGATCTGGAACCAACTACCTGCAGATGCTTCAGGGACTCTCTCCTGCAAACCAAGTGGTTTTCGGAAAAGGGTTAGGAAAGTGATAAATGAGGCGAAGTGAAGGTGGGATGGAAATCAGCAAAAAAAAAAGAAAAAAAGCAGTGAAGTGAAGTGAGGTAAGGTGAAGCGAACTTAAGTGAAGTGAAAAGTGTTAAGGATGGGAGGATTACGTAAGTGTAGTAAAGCGAAATGAAGAGAAAACGAGAACATAATATTGCGCATTCATTGCTGTTAGTTTATTATATATAGTATGTTTCACTTTTCTGCTATGTTTGTGTGCTGTCTTTTGTTTGAACGTGTTTATTTGTATTATTTGTCTGTTGTCTTATTGTAGTACCACTGCAACCGGGTGAAAACCAATTAGCAGTTAAATAATAATAATAATAATAATAATAATAATAATAATAATAATAATGAAAAAATTTTAGGTCAAAGGAAACAAGCCTAATTTCAATGTTTGCAAGATCTGAGACAGGTAAATAGGGATAATTTGAACAATTTAAGACTTGAAGCCAGCAGAAATTTCAGGTGAGGGGGAAAGGGGGAATATCTCAAAGACAAAATTAATGAACTCACAACATACAGTATAAAAAAGAACATTAGAGCCTTTTTTTTCATTGCTAGTGGGGTGGGACTAAGTCCCTTGTACTGCGGCCACTTCTGGCCTATTGTACCAGCCCCAGATGATAGGTGAGGGTGATTGTGGAGCAATTGGTGGAATGAAGATTGGCAGGGGAAACCGAAGTACTCNTTAGTGCGGGATTTACAGTTATTAATTCACAGCCTAATCCAAATTATCGTCTACTTCAGAAGAAAAAACTTTCAGTCTCCCTTGATCCACGTTACATACAGTTGAGAGCATTTTTCATTAGTTTATGCAACGAATCGTGAGTAAGGTGATTACACGTCTCTTTAATAGTGATGATTGCAGTCAGCGAGTTGGTACATTACTGCAAGTCAATGGCCACATCAACAGCCCTGTGAGCTGTGCAGTGTTGACAAAGCATGCCACTAGATATTCAGAAATCATTTGCCTTTGGTGCCCTGGATATTTTTCTAGCCTTTAGCATATACTTACTTAAAAAACTCCTGTAACCTCATTCTAACGTCACACAAAGGTCAGCTTTCATGACGGACTTGAATTTGCATTCTATCAATTCCCTAAGTTCCATATGAATATTTTGTTACTCCATTTCAATGACAATGTGGGCAGATATTTTCAAACTAACAATTGGAAACGACAGTTTACACGAAATTATCAATGCTAATGAGGTTATAGTAGTAAACTTTGCACATCCAAGAATGTAACTGTCAAGAGTGCAATGTTCCCAGATTACAACATTAATACGACATCTCCAGACAGAAAGACCTAAAATCATACTGATCATATTTTGATAGTCAGGGGACAGTATTTACGAGTACTCGACTTGTCATCTTTCAGAGGAACTGACTCTGATATCGACGAGTATCTGGTGGGTCAAAAGTCATGGAAAGACTGGAGGCAGGTAAACGAGCAACACAAAAGGATCATACGGGGAGAATGGACAGTATCAGGTTAAAATATAAAATAGTTTTAAAGCTTCGGAAAATTCAGATGATGGTTTGAACAACGACAGGGTCTGGGAAACCATCGAAATATTATATTTTCAGCCAAAGAGTGTCTTAAGTTATTAAGAACTGAAGAAGCATAAGCCATGGCTCGAAGAAGGATGTTACGCAGCGATCTACGTTGGGCTGATCAAGTTAATTACACGGTGAAAAAAGGCCTGGTAGGTACTTCATTTTACAATGCGTATTCTAAAAACTGGAAATAGCAACACTAAATGTTTAGCCTACACATCTTTAGTGCGTCGGATTCTGGAATATGGGGCGGCTTGCTGGGATCCTTACAGGCAGGGACAGACAAATGTGTTAGACTGGGTGCAAAAGAAAGCGGCTAAATTTGCACAACAATTTGCACAACATAGGAACCATCTGAACAGGGGAACCTTGAGAGAGCGCAGGCAGATAGCTCGCATGTGCGCTCTCTTCAAAACATACACGGGAGAACGAGTTTGGAAAACTGTGTGTGATAGATTACAAAGGCCATGCTATCTGAACAGGGGCGATCATGACAAGAAAATAAGGAGCAGAAAGCAACGGACAGATATCGGAAAATACTCTTTTGTAAATAGGACCATACAGATCTGGAACCAACTACCTGCAGATGCTTCAGGGACTCTCTCCTGCAAACCAAGTGGTTTTCGGAAAAGGGTTAGGAAAGTGATAAATGAGGCGAAGTGAAGGTGGGATGGAAATCAGCAAAAAAAAAAGAAAAAAAGCAGTGAAGTGAAGTGAGGTAAGGTGAAGCGAACTTAAGTGAAGTGAAAAGTGTTAAGGATGGGAGGATTACGTAAGTGTAGTAAAGCGAAATGAAGGGAAAACGAGAACATAATATTGCGCATTCATTGCTGTTAGTTTATTATATATAGTATGTTTCACTTTTCTGCTATGTTTGTGTGCTGTCTTTTGTTTGAACGTGTTTATTTGTGTTATTTGTCTGTTGTCTTATTGT
>NW_019736442.1:571864-573363 GCF_002891405.2 Cryptotermes secundus
AGTCCCTTGTACTGCGGCCACTTCTGGCCTATTGTACCAGCCCCAGATGATAGGTGAGGGTGATTGTGGAGCAATTGGTGGAATGAAGATTGGCAGGGGAAACCGAAGTACTCAGAAAAAACCTGCCCCAGCGCCACTTTGTCCACCACAAATCCCACTTGACCAGACTCGGGATCGAACCCGGCCGCCGTGGTGGGAAGCCAGCGACTAACCGCTTGAGCTATGGCGCGGCCTACATTAGAGATTTACATAGAGAAGAAAATAATTTAAGAAGGTTTACAAACTTAGAACACGCTTGGTAACTTAAGAAACTGGTTATTTGCTTGCAGATTCCCATAACACTTTGGACATGTGGAAGAGGAACGATAAAATTGTCTCTATCAGCTTCGTACAAAACTTTATTCAATCTCCTTCTATCAAATTTAAGTCCAGGGTTAGATGAATTATTCGGGGCTGTCGGTGTGAGTTCAAAAGTAACAGATCGACTACTGATCACATTATTTTGCATTCGTTAGATACTGGAGAAAACCTGGGAGCGCAATGAGGCAGTATACGAAGTAGACTTCAAGAAAATCTAAGACTCAAGTAGAGGGGAAGTACAGGATGGAGCGCGGAAACTTCCTTTTTTTTTTTTTTTTGAAGGCGAATAAAAGAAAAATTATTGCTGATAGACAAAATGTATGTTTAGCTAATGAAAGAACATACTCTAAAGTTTTAAATCATGTAGTTTTAAACAAAATATCTTGAAGGTGGTGGCCACCGTTCTCTATGCACTGATGCAACCGTTTTCTGAAGTTCCCCTCTGCAAATTCCAACATGTGCACCGGAATTTGGGCTACTTCCGGCCGAATAACATTCTTCAGCTAAAGCAGGTTTGTGGGGCGATGTTTAAAAACCTCTGCCTTGAGGTATCCCCACAAAAAAAAAATCACAGGGCGTTAGATCAGGTGAGTGCGCTGACCATGGGATGTCACCTCGAAGCGAGATAAGCCTTCCGGGGAACCTTGCCCTCAAAACTGTCATCGAAGCTCGGGCTGTGTGGGCCGTGGCACCATTCTGTTGGAACCAGACATTTCCTAGATGCATTTCTTCAAGAGCTGGTTCAAAAAAGTTTTTAATCATGTCCACATACCGTTGTGAATTGACAGTAACAGCATGATTGTCTTCTTCAAAAAAATAAGGGCCAATAACTCCAACTCTCGACAACGCACACCATACTGTCACCTTATCACTGTGAAGTGGCCTCTCATGGAGCTCTCTGGGATTGTTACCTCTCCAATAGCGCATATTCTGCTTGTTGATATATCCGGATAAGTGAAAATTTGCCTCATCACTAAAGAAAACAAGTGCGTCATGGGGTAAAGTTTCCAATAACGTTTCACACGCCGTTATTCGGTTCTGGAAATCACGTGGTGACAATTCTTGCACAACAACCATCTTATAGAGATGGAAATGAAGATGTTCGTGAAGAATTCAGCGCATTGAACGATTGGATATGT
>NW_019736442.1:573461-578259 GCF_002891405.2 Cryptotermes secundus
GGGTATTAGACAGAAACTTCTGCGACTGCTGCGTTCGCCGAGCCTATCCCCACTTTTCTGTGGCCTCCCCTCCCTTCACACTGCGTCTTCACAAAAAGGAAGTTTCTGCGCCCCACCCTGTACAATATCCTTATAGAGTTTCGGATACCCATTAAACTACATTTAGACCATTTTAATGCGTTTAAATGAAACCTATAGTAAAGTGAATATAAATAAAAATGTATCTGATGTGTTTCCAATTCCAAATGGTCTGAAACTCTGGGTTGCTTCATTGAGAAAGATTTTCAACCTTCCTGTTGAGTACGCCTCAGAAAGGTTCAGGAATACCAGGTATGACTGGAATTAAATTGGACAAATGAGTTTCGGTCCATATTTATGACGTTAATTTGTTGCGGGATAACATAAATATCATAACGAAAAACGTAATAACTCTATCAGACGGTAGATAAGATGTTGGTCTGGAAGTAGATTTGGAAGTTTCGGAGGTGTATGCTAATTTCATCTTCAGGGGCTAAGTGAGTAAGGTGGGTAAATTTTAATGAGAACACAGGTTTTGGTTCAACAGAGTCACCGGTGTTGGGGCACCGGGTACCTGCCCTCTCTTCCGTGCGTCCACTGGATCAAATCCTTTATACATAGTGTCCCAGGAGGAAAGTTAAATATTCTGGGAGGTTGTAGTATTGGTCATTATTAGCAAAAACAGGTGTATATGTGCATGTGCCCTATTCCGAGAGGGTTTCCGAGATAGAGCTATTTCACTGTACAGTGCCAACATTGTTGATAGGAAAGAGATAGATATTACGTACTGTTCCTTATACCCGTATTTACTGTTCAAGTGACAAAATTGGTACAGTTTACTAAGCATAATACATTTTCGAAAATTCCACAATCAACATCAATGCGCTTCGCAACTCGCGTGAGGACATGGCGCGTTGCTCCTCTGAGTGCATCCTGATGTTCCTTGGTGCCAGTGATTACTATTGTGCAGTGAAATTGTTGTATCTCGAATAGCGTTCGGAATAGGAAACATGTTACACGTTTTTCTTTTAGAATGGCCGATACTATGCCTCCCAGAATATTGACCCTTCCTCCTGGGACACCCTGCATACACGAACACATTTTTCGACCATGAAGAAGCAGGCAGTACGTGTCTCATAAACACCGGTATTATTTGTCACATCCATGGGGTACCAACTTCACCTTACTGACAGAAAAGGTCAACGTTTGAGGCCTCTTCACGGTAGAGAAAGGCATCATATTTACCCAAAAGTGCTGTCAATAGAGTTCATGTTCTGCAAAGCAAAGAGATACAGAAAGAGTGGAAGGCAGTGCAGTTTTAGGAGAACTCCAAATGAATGCACAATGCAAAGCGGAAGGAAACTGTTTGCCACAAACTGCTTCGGAACGTCAATGTGACGGTGATGCAGCACATTTACAGAGCAAGTACGAGCCGTCAGATATCAGCATCAGCAGTGTCATCGCACTTCGCTTGGATGCCGTCCTCTGGAATGTGACGCGTGTAGTCTGGTAAAGTCTTTTCACGTTTCGGAGAAACATATTGCTTCCTTGTTCAGGGTTAAACAGTAAACCAAGCAAAGATGCAGGTAGGAGAGTTAAGAGCGAACGGAAAATTATACGTATACGCTCGCTAATCCGAATTAATTGGGGGGAGGTCATCCGGATTGGTGAAGCAAAATATAGCCCCAAAGACAAAAAAGCGCCTTGAAAACATAAAAGTAAAAAAAAAAAAGTAAAGCTATCCCTGTACCAGGCCATGAAGGCCCATAGGGTTGTGAGGCGTTGAGGCTCCCACATTATCTAGACAATCGGCTCAAAGATGGCAGTAAGGTTGTCAGCCTTACGCGCCGGCCGCGCTTTACTCCCCAGGAAAATTATTTAATTAATTCCTGGTACTCATTTCTGTTAGAGGCTGAGTAAACCCCAGGGCCTAGTGCTGCTGGATGGATTAAGCCAACTGAAAAAAATCCAGTGACCTCATCGAGACTTGAACCCGCGACCTTCCGGGTTGTAGCATAACCCCTCAACCAACTATAAATGAAAAATTTAATAATATAGGTATTGTCCATGAAAATAAATAAATACAAAAAGTATCACTGCAGCAATTTCTTTCTCTGTCAGAAGCTGGAATCCAGGGTCTCCTTCATCCAACTCAAGCCAATCTTGGATATTTTCCTGCGTGGTTTCAGCCTCTCCAGCTGCCCTCACCACAGTTCGAAAGTCCTCTTGCTCCTAAATCCCATGTGCATTTTAAAGTATGTATTCAACTGTGGACAGAATTTTTCATTTTTCATATTTCGATCCGGATTAACTGTAAGTGGATTTGTGGTGGTTTATTGTAGCTACTCCGAGGCATGGACCCAGAGAAGCAGATGAACTCAGTACGTTTCTCCGAAACAAGAGTCAATTTCTACCAGACTACACGGCGTCGTATCACTCCAAGATAGTACTCCTAACATTCCTTGCTGTGGGAACTTCACATATCACAAATGTCAACAGTTGTACGCGATGTAGCAAAGTGATGAACAGGGAAAGAAAACAAGGAAGGAACGAGATTCCCGCTGTCGTCTCCTCTTCGTGATACTGCCTGATACAATTGACGCATGGGCGGAGTCGATACCAGAATTAGATTGTAGAAACATCACACTGGAAGTGGGGCAACAAGCGATAGACCCATCCGTTCGCTAATGCGGCTGATGTAGCAATTACCAATGCCTGTAAACTAAATTTACCCGCGACTGGACTCCACATCCTCTGCTTAAAGCATCTGGCTCCCTACAGTCTCCTCGAAACAAACTCAGTTTCCGGTACTAAACAATTGCAGTTCGACATTCAGTTAGTCTTAATTATGTGTTTCTTAAGGAGCCGGAATAGCTCTGTCGATTTAGTTATTAAACCACAGACCTCGCGACAGAGAAATCGTCGTTAAATTCCCGGCGAGGAAAAAGGAATTTTTTTTCCTTCATAGAATTTAGGTCATTTTGGGGGCCCACATAGCCTTCTGTCCAAAGTTTATCGGGGGGCTCTTCCCCGAAGTTATAGAGACCGGAACGTAAATTGTGCCACTCTGTTAGATCTACAGCAGAATTTAATAATACGTCGAGTTATGCGTCCACTCCCCTCCATACGTCTTCATGTTGTGCAGCTTTATTAAGAACAGGGGCAACTTTTTACAAAGAACCCTGAATATGCTCAGTATGTTGTTGCTCTTCTCGCGGCACAGCGTTCATACACGTTCCTCATTCGAGTCACTTCGCTAGGGCACAGGCCTACCGTCGAACGGTCTGCTGTCGCAAATTCACGACTGTGTCCTCCAGGCTGCCTATGTCAACTCAAGACGTGTTTCCAGAGATCCGCACATAACGCAACCACCTTTCTAGCCTGAAGATGGAGGCATCAGATTCATTCTAAATGTCAGTAATAATCTACGAGACTGCACATGTCGGAAAACAATAATCCTCAAAATGCAGTCCAAGTATTTTTTACTGTAAAGGGAGAAAGCACTGGAAATTAACCAAGTTAGTCGAAGTTTAAACCTCAGGAGCTATCTTAAAGAACGGAATCTATGAAGCAACAGAATAAGCGCTCGTCTTCAGTTGTGAAACTTGCCCCTGGTAGGTGAGCAGACAGCCAGACATACAAGCATGTAATTCCATCTTGTCCTATGCAAAACAAAAGAAAGGTCGCATTTAGTATAAACACCCAAGACCGCGTGGAATACCCTCGTAAGTCTCCTATGGAGCAGGTTGCTGCAACGGTAACAAATCAGTCTTGTAGCCTCTAATTTGGAGCTATTCGGTTCGAATATCATCCGGGATACTGATTATCCTGACTGAGAATTTTCGTGAATTTCCTGAATCTCGCCACCACCAATTTTGAAATACGAACCGTTCCATACAGGATTGTTGTTTAAACTCAAATTAGAATGAAAATTAATTTAATATGAGGTTTTAAATATTGTCACGTGATGGAACAACTATAGACGGGGGTTGGATTGGTAATCGGATTTATTGTACGCTTTAACACAGAACTAGTGCCTACACTTTACAAATCACTAACACACACAGACTATTATTCTCAACCACGGTATTCACTGCGCTGCTTGGCAACGGCTTCCAACAGGGGACGTTCCTCTGCTCCCGCACTTACGTCCTCGCAGGCTGGCGGCGACCACACACCAGTCTCCTACTCTTCTAACTGCCGTCTCAACACTCTCACATAACGACAGCTGGTCCTCCTTATATAGTCACGGCATGGACAGCACAGAAAACACCGCTTATATTATTTCAAGTTCTCTCGTTCCTGAAGAAACAACGCGTCCACAGAGCTGCTCCCTAACAATGGCTGTTGTACTGACGCCTGTTTACACAGCTGTTATTTGGCAACTGGTCTACATGTCACATTATACAGAGTGTCCCAGGAGGAATGTGCCAAACTTCGGGAGGGTGTTCCCTATGTTATAGTATGCCGATATAACCCAAAATACCTATGTCCAAAGTTGAACGGTTACGGAGATAATGGCCCGAGAAAAGTGTGGTCTTCTGGCGAGTCCACGCACTGTACCTGTCAGCTGGCATGTCTTATCTATGCTTGTCCTTGAGTGTGGTGATTCACACTAGCCGTAAGCTCCCTTCAGTATACGTTGCGACTGCGTTTTGAATGGGTGGTACGTTAATTGTGCGGAGTTGCTGAAATGCCTTTTGTGCTTTCAAACGTGGAATATTGTGATATGCATTTTGTGTGTGGATTTTGAGGTGGCAATGCACGTGCTGCTGTTGAA
>NW_019736442.1:578284-653698 GCF_002891405.2 Cryptotermes secundus
AGAATCCACATATTCCTGCCAGTTTTAATATGTATTTTGTAATCAACAAGTATGTAACAGCGGTCAAAGTTTCACACTTCTCTGGCAATTATCTCCGTAACCGTTCAACTTTGGACATAGGTGTTTTGGGTTATATCGGAATACTTTAACATAAGGAACACCCTCCCGAAGTTTGGCACATTCCTCCTGGGACACCCTGTATAATTCTATTGATCATAATTAGGCTGCAAGTGGCATAATACCGAAGGCAATGTGGAACAGTTTCGATCAAACACATTTAAATATATGAAGTTTCTCATTCCGAAAGCAGCAGTACAAGCTTTGCGCCAACAATGTCCACACACTTGACAACGTGTCTGTTCACATCTCAGGACCTAGACTCCGTCCACATGCGCTTCCGCTCGCCTGGAGTCACTGAGAAACACTTCCCATGGGGAAAAACTTCAACTGTTGGTGCCACGAAATTCGAGTCGTTTTGTTTCCTTTTCTTGCGTGTTCCTCATGCAAATTTGCCATGTCAGCCTGTCCGTTTGTCCGTCTGCAAAAACTGCATAAATAACTGAACACTTAAGAAATCTGGTACTGGAGAGTTTTGCTGAAATATGTACTGGCACGTCTCAAATTTTGTTAGAATAAAGAAAAGCGTCGTGAAGACCTACATGCGATTCTGCGCGCTGGAGTACTTTGAAGGCATAGTGCTATAGTAACTGTGCTTAATTAAGCACCACGGTGTGAAGTCGTGTGTGGGAGAGGAGGTGCAGCACCATGCATTCCTGACCTCGGTATTAAATGGGAAAGAGTAGTCAGCCTCAAGCCGTGGCCGCTTTAGCTCCACTGGATAGTAATAGTCAGCCTGTACCATGTGAAGAAACTAACAGTCCTCGCCCCTGCTGGAGATTGAACCCAGGTAATTAAGTCCGCACACTCTTCACTGTATTGAACTGCACTGGTCCCTGTACAGCTGATGCTCACATTGACGTAATGAATTCCCCGTGTCATATCTGCTCTAAAGTCTGTTAGTTATCAGCGCCAGATCACAGTGACCCTGTACTGAAAGCCATCTGCAAGAAAACTGAACGCTCTGAGACTGCTGACGGCCGTCGTGCCAGATGGAAGTCCGAGACTGAGTCTTGCAGCAGCAGCAGTAGCAACAGCAGCAGCAACAGCAGCTGTTCTGTGCAAATGTTTGGCATCTGTGGAACTGCTGGTTAGCGAATTTTGTCCGCCGACTTATGCCAGGGCCCCCTTGTCGTGACCCAGTATTTCGGTGGATTGACTGAATTATGTTCACCGAACGTTTGCGTAACAGTTCAACGATGGTGATTGTCATTAGCTATCTGAACAAAGAACGAATACTCACTACAGAATATCAAGAAATTATTCAATATATTCAATACAACGCTGGCAGACGTAAGTCCGGCCAGCAGCCTCTTAGCAACAACCAGACAAAATGCTTCAGTCAATTCCAGTCATCTAGTTCTTATACAGTTCTTGCTTAATGTTACAGCCCAGTGTTCCGAGACCATGAATCCGTACACAATAACATGTTACACTAAAGTTAAGGAAAGGAAAGTAACTAATCACCTCCAGCTATCTATCTATCTATCTATGGCTCTACAGCCCTTTGTTGGACCTTGGCCGCTTTTTCAGTTACTTACATTTTTTACACAGCTGACAGGACTCCTTGAAAGGGGGGTTACGTCACATGACAACACAAACACAGAATAAATGCAGACAGACATCCATGCCTCAAATGAGATTCGAACCCACGATCCCAGTGCTTGAGCGTGCAAGGACAGTTCATGCCTTAGACCACTTGGCCACTGTGATAGGGAGATCAGATTCAGGCCTCGAAATACTCCAGGACCCCACTCATTTATGAAAATAACAGAAGCAGATATTACATATTTAAGTGGAGGCAGGCTAACCTCTCCGACACGCAATAGAATTTAGTAGAGGGCATGACCCAAGGCTTCAGACTCACATATCATACAACAGCAGGGATGGGACAAGTCTATGCGACACACTGTCAAGTCCAAGATAGGGTAAGTCGCCAGGAGAAATTTGGCGGGACCGAAACGTCGCCTGGAATGAGACAAGGTGGCTAAGAATGTGGAAAGTTATAGAGGTCGGCACAAAGTGAAACTGACTGGCAGTGAGTGCGCAGGGAGATACAGGAAGGTGACTCCGTTTAGATATGAATTAAGGACTCGACTCTGGGGCAGTGGCTGAAAACTTCCATAAGGAGTGTTCACGAGTCACAGATGAGGGATGATGACAAAATCGACCTTAGTGGTGTAAGATGAGCCCCTTTACAGTGCAGTGCAGAATCCAGTGAAATGTACGAATGTAAATTACATACAGATACAAATACAGCGGCAGAAGCGTTACGCCTACCGTTTACCTCCATCTACTACCGACCTTAATTATGCGTGGAGGTGAGTTGGTGTTCTATTTCACAAAGCTATAATTCATCAATCATCCTACTATTAGACAAGGCAACTCTGAATGATGATTTACAAAGGATTTGGAAGGAAACAGTCGTTGCCTAATTGAGGTACCATCCCAGCATTTGACTGGACGAACTGAGGAAACCCACTTCAAGCCACAGTCAGGAGATTCAAACCGGACACCTCCATGATATAGATGTGTTAGGACAACATGTTCAGTAAAATACGTATTCAATATTCTTCCACTCCCCCACACGTCCTAATGTCATGGTGCTTCCTTTTTAAGAAATTAACTTGTACGCTGGGCTTCAGGAACGCAGCTTGGACGTCCTAGGCACTTAGCCGATCGGCTTGTTTGTTCACTAGACTCGAGCTGCAGCACTTGACACCGGTATCCCGCGTTATATCGCCTATTGCGGCTGGAACAGCCCTGGAACTAGCGCTTTCATCTCGCACACCTCGTCTTCAGGAACGAGACTCTAGCGACCGAGTTACAGCGATATGGTCATTGCGTCTGGTGTGGAAGAAATGTCACTGGTTAACTGCAGACTACCGAATTATGGTCTCTATCTTTTAATAGAGAAAATGGCAGTTCCTAATTTCAGAAGATAGTCAAAGAATTATTGCTGACATATAGGAAATATCGCTGTTGGTTATCGTTTTATAGTCTTGCTTTAGGTTGGAATCCTAGATAGTCATACACAGCTATAATAGTTTAACTGACTCCAAATCCGCCTCTTGACCAAGAAATCGATGCTTAAATACGAAAACTGTGAGTGGAAATTGATGTCACACCCCGACGGAAGGGTAATGCGGACCTCCACTTCAAACTGTGTTTTATATTTATTGCCTCAGATACCTTGACAAGATGGTGGCGATAGAAATTGCCTTCGTATTATCATTTTACTGTCGGATTGGGCCTAGCACTTAATGATAATACTTCACGTAATTTCTGCCGAATTGAGATAACAATTTCAAACGTAAATTTTCCGTAACTTGTGTACATACGATTCTTACATTACCATTAGTTTCATGGTTGCCATTTAGAGGCTTTCAACGTATTATAATTCCCTCGTACTGCAATTCTGACATTTAATTTATCGAAGCAAATAAATACGCTCCACCATTCATGAAAATGACTGCAACTATTACGGAAAATTTACGAGATTAATTATGAGACTCCATTGCTTACTCCCAGTATATATTCGTATGTACGTAGTGCAGAGTAAATATTGAATGAGGTTCTATGGTACTGTAATATAACCATTAAAGAAATCAATTATCCACAGAAGTGCCAACATGAGCTCTTAACATATTTGCAATTACAAGCAATTCAAAATTTCTCTACTAGAATTCGAACCTGAAATCATCTGCGTATGAAGCCACTACAGTAACACAAACTGAATTGTGTATGTGTGTGTGTGTGGGGGGGGGGCACTGTTCAAATGAAACCCGTTTACAGAAGAACTGAACAGAAGCTTATTGGTCCCGTTTGTACGGACTCCGCAACTTCAATGCAGGCATTTATTCGTGTCACGCCTTCCAATTTGCTATAACGCTTACACAATTCGCAGTCACCCATTACCATGTAACCCCGCTGGTAGTGCAAGTAATACTTCTGACAAACGTCTGCAGTTCGGGGACCAGAGACAGACCCAATATGTGGCATATACGTGACCACGTTCCTCCCTGTTTACTATGCCTCCTTCCATTCTCCTGCCCCCGCCAACCAAAATGTTCACAGTCCAACTTCTCGTGCAGGTCTCAGCGACAGGTACAGTTTACTCGGACTGAATACATCTGCTCGGAGGTGGGATGTCTCTCCTTAAGAAAACGGACGCTTGTACTTCTGACGAAATTTCAGCATTGACTGGAAGCCTATTTACTGCAAAATGCTGCAGATAGGAAACTTTGACAACGAATCATCTTCGGATGCATTGCAGTCGATTACACTTTATCTAACTCATCTCGTGTCCACAAAAAAGAGAGAGAGAGAGGGAGAGAGAGAGAAAGTGAAATGTAGGTATCAAGAAAATGTAGCAATTTTGAAAAAAAAAAATGTATAACACGTGCTGAACACAGTGGCCGGCCGCACAGTCTAAGGCAAGAACTGGCTTCAACCGCTCAAACACTGGGATCGTGGGTTAGAATCCCACTTGAAGCATGGATGCCTGTGTGCGTTTATTCTGTGTCTTGCGATGACCTGATCCCCGTCCAAGTGGTCCTTACGATTGTGCAAAAAAGATCAAGAAGTGTAAAAAAGCGGCCAATGCCAAAAAAACGGCTGTAGAGCCACAGACAGATAGATGTAAAATACGTGAGAGAAAAGGTAGAGATAGAATTTCCCCGTTACGACGTCGTTGGGAGGAGGGTAGATGAAGTACTAACGTCGCCATTAACCCTCTCGTTACAGGGGTTCAAAGTGATAAACACAATACATAATTTTCAAATATAATTTACATATATATAGTATATATGTATATACATATTTATAAAAAATACAAGGGTTTGATAAAAAAAGTAGTGGCAACACTCCTGTAACATGAAAGATGTGCGTCAGATGGCACTAGCGCCGTCTGTAGCTGATAGCAGAAGTCCAGTTGAAGTAGTATAGCGAGTGGCTCTGGTTGTGTTTCATTGAGTTGCATTGTGCATTGTCTTGAAGTGCAGGAGCCCAGTTCAATCGCCCTAAGAACATGTTTACGAAACAAGAACAACGCTCCTGGATAAAAATTGAAGTTGCACGAGGTCGTAGTGCACAAAACCGTTATCAGGGACTGCGAGAAGCATGTGGTGATGCTGCTTTGCCATATCGCACAGTGGCACGATGGGTGAAATTGTTCCGTGAAGGGAGGGATGCCATTCAGGACAGCCGTCGTTCAACGCGACCCCATGTTCACAACCACACAATTCAGCTTCTTGGTTCTTTGCTGGATTTCGATCGTAGATGGGCTGGGCGGGAGTTAGCTGCTGAGGTATGAGTATGTCACAAAACCATGCTCCACATTCTGCACGATATTCTTGCATACCGCAAAATTTCAGCGCATTGGGTACCTCATACAATGTCCGAGGTGCAACAATGGCAACGTTATGCAATTGCACAGGACTTGTTGTACTGGTACCAGAGGGAAGGTGACGGCTTCCTTGGAAGCATCGTCACTCTGGACGAAACTTGGGCTCGCTCATATGAACCGCACTTGAAGCGATAATCAAATGAATGGTAGCATTCTGGCTCTCCTCGTCCAAAGAAAGTGCGTCCTGCACAGAGTAATGTGAAGGCGATGTTCATTGTGGCTTATGACACTGATGGAGTGATACTGCACCACACTGTACCTCAACGACAGACGACTACTGCAATTTCCTGTGTAATCATCTTCGTCCAGCACTCAGGAGGAAGCGACGACACTTGTTGGCAACAAACCCCCATCATCCTTCATGACAATGCAAGGGTTCATACTGCTGACGCTGTCAAGGTTCTCCTTCGCTGCTGGCGATGGGAGATACTGCAACAACGGCCATACTCACCCGATATGAGTCCGTGCGATTATGATTTCTGCCAAAGTGAAAGAACCACTGCGAGGGACACGTTACAACACAAGAGAGGAGATTATTCGTGCTGTAGGGCGGTCACTGCTGGACATCAACAGAAGTGGACGCGCTGATGGTGTACGACACCTTCCACAAATTTGGCAAAAGGTGGTACACATGGAGGCGATTATATTGAAGGAATGTAAGGGTGTTTACCTCAGGTAATAAAGTTATTTCAGAACTATAAAGGTGCTGCCACTATTTTTCATCCGACTTTTGTATCATATAATTAACCGCCGATTGATCGGTTAACTTTAGAGGTTTTTGCCTAAAACTAGCCTTCCCTATACTTTTAGCACGGTCAGACTGAATCCGGCATCCTACAAGGATTGAGTGGCTGGCTGGCGTCAGTCAATGGTTCAACTTACTGTTAGAAGCAAGTTTTGCCCAGAAGGAAGTTCGCCATCCTGCGACTGCTTTTCCGTGGTGACGATATCAACGAAAGTTCTGGCCATAGATTGATACTCTCTATATGATATACGATCTATATGATCGATATGTGTTAAATTACTGACTACAACCTTTGACGTATATAGGGTCCGCGAGCTTATTCGCATCAGCAATACATTTTCTTTTTGCTGTGAATATTAGTCCGGTCTAGAAAACCGAAATTAACGGCAGTGGGGATTCGTTGCGCTGACCACGTGACAGCCTCTTTCCGCTAAAGTTGGCACTAACTTCGCCGACAACCGGCGGTCGCTCGGTCGGTATAGTTCGCTTGCGGACTAAAGCCACAGAGGTTGTTTGTTTGTCAATATTAGTTCCGTCTCATTGCCAGCACTTCTCGTCAGCTTCTGCCAACCTCAGTTACCGTAACGCATCGCGGCTACCTGGTCATAAGCACCGCCGAATTAGCATTTTGAGGCTCCTGTAACACACTACGTTTTCTTTGCCTCTGGTGTCATGTCACCTGCCTGCCGTCATAATAATTCCGTGAGGGAAATCAAGAAATACGTCGTTACGGCTACAAGCCATGATATTCCCATTTGTGCGATCACCACTCCATGAAGGAGCATGTGCAGAACGGAGAAATAGCATTTAAGATTCCGCACTAATCGCATCTTGAAGATTACTCCCTTCTTGGATATGACGCCGTGTATGTGGCAGAATTTACCAACGTGTAGAATTCTACTGCCACCAACTTTAGGGTCAGGATATATCCTGAACGAGGAAGCAAGGTGTTCCTCTAAACAAGACCAGACATCTTCTAGACTCAGAAGACAATGACCTCATCTTCACACTCACTACTGCAGGATCCTCAAACCTCATCATTATATCACAACTTCAGAAGATGCTCCACCTTCTGCATATGACACAGGAGAGCATGACGCTCGCCAAGCACAGCATGAGGTGGAAGACAGAAGCAGACTCGCTTGAGGAAATATGCGAAGCACAGATCTTCCCTCCTGCAATAAGTGGAGAGCCTCGTGAATGTCGTGACTCCGTGAGACTTGGTAAAAAGCTAGCTTCACAGTGTGAGCACGACTTACAAATTAAATATTCCTAAGAATGCCTAGATCAGTTATACTCAGCGTGCTCACAATATTATCGTGACTTCCAGTATTAAGAAATACTAAACACAGTTTCAAACAAGCCCTTCTAAATAAGCATTCTACAAGGATATGACAATAGCTGACGACAGAAAGACTTTTGTCATCAGACTCTCCGCACGATTAGCACTTCCTGGAGCCTCTATCGGCGCACTATATCACCACAAACTCACGCAGCACCATTACGACTTTTTTGTTTACAGAGATTTATGATTTATTTAAAGACGTTTTCAGCTGCTCAGAAAATACTATGGCATACAGACCCGTTGCTAGACAACGAAGTAGGCAACTATACAACAGCCGTTGCTAAGTAACGGCTCCGCAAACAAGCATGTTTCCACGGCAACAAGAGAATACAGCAACAATGGAAGAGACGTTTTCAAGGCAGTACATGCTGAAATGTTATAAGCAGGACCAGTTAGCGGTTGAGTCAGCTGCTGCTGTTAGAAGCTGGTAGCTGTGGCAGGGTGACAGTTCGGGAACTCAGAGAAAGGGGGACGTCCGCTGTTGAAGCCGCTACCAAGCAGCGGTAGTGAAGATGTGACTGTGGACACTAGTGTTTGTGTATAAGAGTGAAATTTAAAGAGTAGTCACGAGTTTGGTGTTTAAAAGTCCAATAAATTCGATTACCAATCCAAACCTCGTCTATAATCACTCATACACATGACAACATACTCTTGAATGGTATGGCGACTTGTGAGTAACGAATTGGAAAGGATGTGGAAGGAAACGGTTGAAGCTTAATTTGAGGTACTGTCCCGTCATTTGCCTAGACAGGACAAGAAAAGTTTTAGTTGGAACAGCCGTTCCCCTTGAAGAGATTTGAAGCTGGGACCCCAAGAAACAGGAGCAGAGGAAGTAACCACTCAGTCATGGGCCGGCAATGCCACGGGCTTCACTGGCCGGTGTCAAGATGGCTGTGAGTTGCCGAACTAATTAACTGGTTTAGCTGAAGTCACCCAGTTGCATTCACTGTTCGTGAGTATATACAGCATTAGGGTGTTACATCAAACCTGAAGTAGAGAAAACGTTCAGTTCGCGGACTGCTTTCTCTCATTCAACTCAGAATCACGTATCCCTCCATATTCTGTGTGAAGTCACTCGAGAGAGGATGTAACAAAAGGATGGAGAAAATCACGTAAAGGGGAACTTGACAGTCTCTACTCTTCAGCAACTGCCTGCATAGTGAGCGCTTCAAGGATAGTGATATGGGAGGCCCATGGGGATTATCAAAATTTAATACAAAACTGAATCGGAAAATCTTAAGGAATGGAAACATTTTAACGAACGAGTTGTAGATGAAAGAATAATATTAAAACGAATCTTAAAGAATGCTGCATGTGCGTATAACCCACATTCATCTGGCTCAGGAGACCCAGTAATGGTCCATATAGATCACGGTAAAAAAATAACTTCTTCTTGATCACCTGAAATACTGTCAGCTTTTCAAGGACTGTGTTCCGCCGAGTGAGTTTTTAAACCTTAAGTACCTTAACCTGAATTCAGTGGCGAGATTCTCTCTACATTTTAGGTGCCTACCTATTATACTCCTTACCTCTCCTCACACACCAATATCCGGTAGGAAGGTCCCCATATTTGTTCCAGACTTTTGCTTCGGACTTTGCCCATATAAATGGGGGGGGGGGAGATCCCTGTAACAGGCCGTGGAGGCCCATAGCGCTGTAAGATGTTGAGGCTACCACGTTTTCTAGACAATCGGATCAAAGATGGCGGTGAAGTAGTGAGCCTTACGCGCCGGCCGCCCTTTACATCCCAGGAAGTTTCCTCGTACTCATTTCTGTTAGAGGCTGAGTCGACCCCAGGGCCATAGTGCGGCTGGAAGAATTAAGCAATTTGAAAAAATTCACCTCATCTGGATTCGATCACGCGACCTTCCGGCTTGTAGCACAGTGCCTCAACCAACTACGCTACCGCGCGCCCCGGACTTTACCCATCGTTTCAGTTTATTAACAAAGCAAAGGTTTCGGAAATTAGTTTCATTTCCGCCTGAAGATGAACGGGATACGAATGGAAACCACTCTGTAGGAAAGCGGTATCGGGGGCCCAACGGCGTATATTTTGTTTTATATCCTTAATTTTCCAAAATATAAGCCCTATTTCAGTGGTTTACATAAACTCGAACAATGGACGAAGTAAAAAATAATGACACTAAACAATGTGTCGCATCGACAAAAAAAAAACTGAAAATCTGAAAGACAGCTATATCCCAGGATGTGATGCCGTGTAGTACAGCAGCAGTCTACCGACGTTTCGCAGGAACGTACTGCCTTCAACTTCAGGGTCGAAGAGGAAGCCAAGCAAGAAGCCTCTTGTTAGTAGTTGCTTGTCTGGGTTATATTTCAACCCTCGAAACTAAGGCAGTAAGTTACTCCGAAACATCAGCAGACTTCTATCCTCTCACGTCATAGAAATATCCAGCGCGCACCCCGTCTCCTGTCCAAAGAACAAAGAAGCAAATCAATGTATGCGGCATGCCAAGTGGTACACCTGCTGGCAGCACAGCTCAGCCGCTCACAGTTCACTTAAGCATGAAACTGTCTCTGCTCTGAAATTACCTTCAAACTATTGTCGGCGGCTGTAATTATAGCCCGTCACCTTTATGCCCGATATAGACTTGCGAGCTGCAAAGCCAGAGGCCGCCCGCTACGAACAGCAAAGACCTTTTCTGCCTCAAATGTTTTTTTTTTTCCATATTTTCTGTGAGGTGGTGGCCACCTTCAAAACGCAGAGCTTAACCCACATAAAAATATGGACATTATACACACAATCTGACGGATTTTCGTGAAATTTGGTATGAACGTCGTGTTGAAAACCTGTTCGTCTCCATTCATTTTAACTGTCTGCAGTGGGGAGTAAGAACACGGTCGTCGAGTGAACTTGTGAGGTAAGAACAAGGCCAAAGCCGCTGTAGCTTCTCACACAGACGTATCTTTGAAAACTGCTGTCATGTGGGATGCCGTACAGTCTGTTAGGTTCTCACCAGTGTTCCGGCGGAATGTACTGAAAGTAAGATCCTATACCAAGAGATGAGAAATTCCGCCCCGACCCCGCCCGCCCCCAACGTTAAAAACATCAACTTTCTCATCAGACTTTCGTCACAATTAATACTGCTGCCAGGCGCTGTGACGAATATCGTCGTTTGTATGGTACTTGTGAAAACAGTGTTTTATTAACATTGCCGCATATCTCACAGATCCTTAAAAATATGCGATTTCCATTATGGTGTTTTGTTTACGAGGACGGCGACTGTCAATTGTTTTAATGTTAGGGCATTAACTCTCAAGTCACTGCAATTTAAATTTGTACGGTGACCTCATGTGTCTGTCTGTCATATCTATAAACTCAACCCACAATGAATATAGTAACACACGTACATAGGGGCACGTGGTAGCGTAGTTGGTTGAGGTACTATGCTACAAGCCAGAAGGTCGCGGGTTCGATTCCCAGTGAGGTAACTGAACTTTTCAACTGATCTAATCCTTTCAGACGCACTATGACACTGCGGTCGACCAAGTCTCTAAAATAAATAAATGCCACGAATGTTCCTGGGAGTAAAGGGCGGCGGGCGCGTAAGGCTGACCTCACCGCCGTCTGTGAGCCGGTTGTCTAGAAGATTCGGAAGCCTTGACGTCTCACAATCCTATGGGCCTGTTACAGGATTAACTTTACCTTTCTGTATATGCATTTATAGTCACTTCACGGCCTCAGTTGTATATTCAACTAAATTACATACAACGAAAATGTTAAAACATTTATTCAACTACATGTTTCGATCCCCCAACTTTGACCATCATCAGGCCTTAGCTAAACCACTATAGCAAATATCAGAAAAAGTAAAGCTATCCCTGTAACAGGCCGTGAAGGCCCATAGGGTTGTGAGACGTTGAGGGTCCAACATCATCTAGACCAGCGTTTCCCAACCTGTGGTCCGCGGACCCCTGGGGGTCCGCGAGTAATTCAAAAGGGGTCCGCGGGATAGTTTATTTTCATTAAACTTTATCTTATAATGTTCCTCACACCTGGGATATTTGCAATGTATATCTCTGGCTCTTGAGGCCCATGGTTGAAGTAAAATTTAACGGGACTGTTGGTACCGTTACTTCTTCCCTTTGTAAAGCAGAGGTGAATAACCAACGATCTGTGTAGCTTTTTCCAATGACATTTTCTTTTGGTCGGCCCATTGCATCTCAGACCCGTGTTTCAGGGTGGACTGCTGTCCTAGTACCTGCTGTCCGACCATTCTCCCCTCCTCCCCCACCAAATCCATCCCTCTTTGGTTGGGAATAAACCTGGGACCATTGACCACGTTTCTTATTCATTTCAGTGGCAGAGCGAACAACCCGTGTTTCTTTAGTTTTTGTGCAGTGAATTTTTATAATATTATACAAGTGTGTTTTTCTCGGTGTAATATTCAGTTTTTCTGCTTTTGTTCAAATAATTGAGTTCACAACGAAACTTCTGATTTTCAGTTTGTTCACGATCTTATTTAGATATGGATCGGTGGTTAAAGTGTGGATCATTGAAACGTAAGACAGACGATAATCCGAGTGGATCTAGTGTTGTCGAAAATAGTACCAGGGCAGATAAAGTTCCTTCCCTCAAAAAATCACGCAAATATTGTCCATCTTATTTGCAAATGGGATTTTCCGTTCTGAATAAAGACGGCGAAGACAGACCACAGTGTGTTCTTTGTTGCGAAGTGTTATCGAATGAATCTATGAAGCCGTCGAAGTTGAGACGCCACCTTGAAACGAAACATGGCGAATCAGTTAATAAGCCAATAGAATATTTTCAAAATAAGAAACTGCAACTTTGTGGTTCACAGAATTTAGTTAAGGACATTGTATGTGGAACGAAAAATGAAAAGGCTGTTCTTGCCTCTTACGAAGTCGCCCTTCTGATCGCTAGAAATGGACAACGCCATACAATCGGGGAAGATTTAATTTTGCCTGCTACAAAAACGATAACAAAGAACTTGTTTAGTGAAAAACATGCCAACGAGGTGTCTCTAATATCGTTATCTGACAATACTGTGAAAAGAAGAATCGACGAGATGGCTCAAAATGTGAAAGATATTTTGCTAGAACGGTTACGTCATAGTGAATATTTTGCGTTGCAGTTGGATGAAAGCCACGATATTTCAAATAATGCTAATTTGGTAGCTTTGGTGCGATATGAACACGAAAATAAAGTTTGTGAAGATTTTTTGTTCTGTGAATCGTTACCTCTTAATACAACTGCTGAAGCCCTTTTCAAAGTTGTCAATGACTTCATAACTACAAATACACTTCAATGGGAAAAATGTGTAGGTATCAGCACAGATGGTGCTCAGGCAATGTCGGGAATACATAATGGTTTGGTCGCACGTATCCAGAAAGTCGCACCTCTTGTTAAATGGACACATTGTTGCATACACCGCGAAGTATTAGCTGCACGCCGTATGCCCTCCAAAATGAAAATCGTTCTAGACGAGGCAGTAAAAATTGTCAATTTTATTAAAGCCCGTCCTCTTAACAGCCGATTATTTTCTGCGCTTTGTAATGAAATGGGAAGTGATCACGAACACTTATTATTGCACTCAGAAATCCGATGGCTGTCCCGGGGTAAGGTTTTGACGCGGTTGCTTGAGCTTCGAGACGAAGTAAGGTTGTTCCTCATAAACTCTAAATTTCAGTTAACACACTATTTAAATGATTTCGCATGGCTCTCCTCTCTTGCTTACTTGGCGGACATTTTTAACATCTTGAATACTCTTAACTCGAGCCTTCAAGGTACATCTGTCACCGTGTTTTCTGTGCAAGACAAGATAGAGGCAACAATCAAGAAGTTAAATTTGTGGTGCAGCCGTATCGAGAAAGGAAAATACGATTCCTTTCACATGCTGAGTGATTTCATTGATTCCAGTGAACAACCCCTTTCTAGTGATGTTGCTGAAAGTATGATTGAACATATGAGGTCATTGGCGTCTCAACTACGTCTGTATTTTCCGTTTGGTCTTGAAAATAACGACTGGATGAAAAATCCCTTTGTAGACTCTGAATTTGAACTTCCTTCTGCCGAGGAAGAGCAACTTATCGAGCTGTCCTGTGATTCGACGTTCAAATTGCTGTTTCCTTCGTTACCGTTACTGGAGTTTTGGTTCCAAGCTAGGTCTGTTTACCCTGAAATTTCCAAAAGGGCTGTAAGACATCTGTTGCCATTTCCCACTACATATCTGTGCGAGACAACATTTTCTCATCTTGTACACATGAAAAACAGATATAGGAACAGACTTAACTTGGAGCCAGATCTACGTATGAAATTATCCAGTTTTGATCCTGACATTCGAAAGTTGACGTCTGAAAAACAGCACCAGCCATCACATTAGGTGAGTGTTAAATTCATAATATTACGCCTAATTGATATGTTCGTAATCTTCCGAATATCTCCATTTATAACAGTATTTTATTGTCATAAATGACACATTTAGTGTTGTAAAATTTTAAGTTACTGCTTCAATTTTATGATATGTACTCGTAAAATTTAAAAATTTCCATTTTGGGTTTTATGGGGGCCGCGGTGAATTAACATTCGGTACAGGGGGTCCGCGGCATCAAAAAGGTTGGGAAACACTAATCTAGACAATCGGCTCACACAGCAACTATCAGCATTGATTAAATGTCACAATGAAACTGCGTGTATGGTTAAACTAGTCTCGTCATCTAGTTACTAGAAAAGGAAAAGAATGGCAGGATGGCCGACATCGGCCATCCTGCCCGAGATTCTTTTCCTTTTCTTTTTTCCTTCCAGGTAGGTAGGTAGTTAGTTATTTAGAGAGGGTGGGTTTCCCCATGCACTTAGACCTGTATTGGTCCATTGTGCTTCCCTCTATGATTTCTATCTCTATATCCTACCGGTATTGGTACTTACCATCAGTCCCGCCCAGCCAGCGAGACCGGCTCTACTGGCTGAGAAGTATCTATAATGCTTCCCCCATCTACCAGAGGTATTAGTGACTGCTGTTGGGCGAGAAACGTCCGCAATTTTGGCTCAGTGACCTCCTTTGGAGATATGAGGTTCTTTTACGTGCCGTAAAGCTACGACACGGGACCCACGGCTTAAAGTCCCTCCCGGAGGACTTGTTCCCTGAATTTTTCCGCCCTTAAAAATTCGACGACCTCCGCCGGGTATTTGAACCCGCGTACAACGAGTCATGAGGTGGGAACGTTGCTGCTAGACTACGGAGGCCGCTTCTCCTTCCAGGTAACTGCAGGAATGTAACTGAACTAGGTCAAGACCGCTTCTTTCCAAATAATTCCTAAATCAATTTTCATCAATCATTTGTCCTTGTGTATTCCAGATATTGACGTCGTCAAATAATCCACGATAAAAACATGGTCCCGTCCACCTAATCTCCTCTCTTACGCGACGTTGCCGTACACAGTCTCTCCAATCCCGGTCATAATTGTTCTTACAAAATGAGCTTGTATATTAATGTCATGCCTCTCACCATTTCCTCTTACTTTAAATTAGTAACTTTCACTATTTCTGAGGAAATTGTATCGGTACGATTAACAATTATTCTAAAAATAATGTCGACGTGCTAGTGTAGCCCCTGCCTATCTGTTCCGTATTCCGTATTGAGGGGGTGGGTTTCCCCATGCACTTAGACCGGTTACTGGTCCACTGTGCGTCCCCCTTTAATTTCTACTGTCTCCATACCCTACCGGTACTGGTGCTTACTATCAGCCCCTTTCTGCCAGCGAGGTTCCAACCTCTTACTGGCAGTGGTATCTAATAGTTAGTCCCTTTCTGTCAGCGAGGTCGTCCCTCCTCTGGCAGGGGTTCCTAGTCCCTTTCTGCCAGCAAGGTGGTACCTGATACTTCCCCCATCTACCGGAGGAATTGGAAACTATTTGGGCGGGAAACATGGCCTAATTTTGCTCAGAGGTCTCCTAGAGACAAGAGGTTCTTTTACGTGCCGTAAATCTACGACACGGGACCCACGGCTTAAAGTCCCTCCCGGAGGACTTGTTCCCTGAAATTTTCCGCCCTTAAAAATTCCACGACCTCCGCCGGGGTTTTGAACCCGCGTACCTTGAGTCATGAGGTGGGAACGTTACCCCTAGACTACGGAGGCCGCTGCCTATCTGTTACTCTCATTCTCCGAAGTACAGTTTCGGGTTTAGTATGATAGATGGGGCACAGAGCTCTCTTCTGCTATATCTCACTTCCCTTAAATTCTACATCTTTTTTGACTATGGTGTATAACACTCACAATGACTGCGTTTTGGGAATATTCTTCCATCGCCCGGTATTGCAAAAAAAAAAAACTAGGGAACAGAATGTTTCGGAAACTGGATTGGATTGAGGTTAGCTCTTTCTAAGGGACCCAACAAAGTAGTGTCCCCCCTTACCTGAGGACGGAAACAGATCCAGTTTCTGAAACGTTGTGTTCGATATTTTTTTTTAATATCGGATGATGGTCAAAGTCCAAAAAGCCAGTAATTTTGAATATCAGCTTCCATAACCCCCCCCCCCAGACTACACCTCTCCGCTCGTTCCTGTTAGAGCAATGTTGTATTCCTCTCTACGGCACATACACTTCTCACCAGAATTAAGTGCCAATAAACTCAACGTCAATATTCTACGCAGAACGTTCTGTCTTCGAGTATCACTATCATTTCACAGTACCGTACTCTGTATTATCTCTGTGTACGCAAGGCTTAGCGTAGCCTAGCTACCTGTCATTCAAATGCATACAGCTGTTCTTTTAACATTGAAAACGTTATTATGCGAGGGCGCAAATGGATGAAGCCGTAAGTGACAGCGAGCGTGTCACTTACTATTACGTAACCGCAGATAACTCAATATCTATGACATACTTCTAATTAAGTACATACGTACAGGCCTATAAATTAAGATGTAAGGAAGCTTCGTTTAATTATAATCTGTAATCAGACAATTCGGTAATTTTCGGATGTGTTCGGCAGACCGGTGTTGAGTGTTGAATACACAAGTTTGGAAACGTGCGGTGTAATTATCTCGAAAACAAGGAGACTTCGAGCAGAAGGCGCCGGTCATAAAATATGTGTCTCATTTATTACCACAACTTTTGTTCGAAATACTGTTTGCTCCAACTGTGCGCAGAAAGGCGAGTTAGATCTTCACACGAATTGCTCGCTGCTCTTATCAGATACTAATCAAAATTGGAATGTATCAACGGATCTGAAGACTTCCCAATACTAAATCCTACGGATATCTGATCAGCAATTCTCGACTAGTTCGATGCGTACAGAGACACGGGAGTGGGAGTGTTCTTACATCGCGGGAAGGTCTGGAACCAGAACGGGAGGTAAAGATCAACATGACTGCAGAGAAATGTGGGTGAAGACGGATTCGTTAGAATGCGTGATTAAGTGACAATATCAGTAATGAACGTGCTAGATGGGGCCATTCGTAGTGACGATGGATCAAATTTATATTGCTGATTGCGATAAGAGGACTGTTTATGAATAGCGAATTCGGAGAAAATGGGAGCAGACAATCGTGGCTTATTTCTGGATACTATCTTCGTACTCAAATCCATGTATAGAGAAGAACCAGGAAATCTCTCGGTCAATTCCAGACTGGAATTCGAAGCCCATTTTACAGAAAAGCTACGAACACGGACCAGAACTCTCCAGCTATGTCGGTAGTTCACCACAGCAAGGTGAGAAACACTGCATGGATTGCGGGGTTCGGGAATATGATACCGTGTAGTCTGGTAAATGCTTACCAATATCTTATATATCTTATAGCCTGATGATGGAGGCAGCATGCTCCTACCAGATTATACGGCGTCAAATCCCAGAAGACAGTAACGCATCTGGCGTGCCCACAGAACTTGCAGATGTGTTGATGTTCAGTAACACAACACGCTGCTACGCTTATTGTCTCTTGGAACACTAGCAGGCTCTGCGCACTGAAGGCGGTACTACCACCCTAATTGACACCAAATATTAAGAAGTACGTAATTTCTTAACCATGCAACTTAATGAATTCCCTGTAAACTTTCCACGTCCCATCACAAATTCTTAAACAATATTCATGAAATGTAGCATTAAACCGTTCCTGCAGGTCTTCTACAGCGAAGCTGGAAGCCGTATGTTCGCAACGTTAATTACATCAAGTTTTAAATGCATTTTTATAGACAACTAAAAGACCTACAATCATGAAAAACATGGCATGGTTGATGGCTCTATGACCTGACATTTTTTAAGAGCGTTGCTCTAGTAAAAACGTTAAAAAGTGATTAGAATTAAATCGCCGTATAAAGGTCAACATATATAAAGAAGCCTCATCTGCGTGTGTGTCAAATGTTATAACTGTACACCTTATTGTTGCTCAGAGAAATACAAATAAGTCTGATAAAACTAACATTGTGATGACAGGATCTTGCAGCCTCTCTATAGGTAGACCATTCGGTGATGAAACATTGCAATATCTCTATCAAATGTACAAAGAGGATTCGAACTTTCATAACAAAAGCTTGAAGAACGAACACTGTGGTAAAGGTAAATACAATTTGAAGTGTGATGTGCTGAGATAATAAAGAGAATAGCTTCTTTAAACATTTTCACTCAATAAATGAGCAGACCGAATGCCAAAATTTCCAAAAATATTCTAACCTCTCTTGATTTTTGACAATTACCTTACCTCGCAGTGTTTTTAAAGTCGATCGAATCCGTTCTCCAGGTGCGTTTTCTCTTCAGATCTACACACCTAGAAGGAATGGTCCACTCCGCTCGGAGGAATGAATCACTTTGAGGATGGGCCACATCAAAGCGTGTAGATCTTTCAAGAATGTTCCAAATCTCAACCCCCCTCAACAATAACAAGCCTAGTGTTGTACTGAATATTGCTTCAGCTTAGGGTGAACTCCAAAGTTCTGACTTTTGTCAAGATATACGTAATTATGTCCGTCGGGCCACTTTTAAATACGAGTAATAAGGATCAATATTCCTGTCGTCCAGCGTTTAAGGACATTAAGAACTGCCATACACAAGAATGACTGAAATGTCTAGAGCATACCGGTTTTACGGACCGGGGTCGAGGACAGTTGTTCACTTGTTTCTTGCGGGTGATCTCCTGTCAGTCGGCCTCCCAGCCATCATCCCATCTGCTCGCTTCGCAGCAAACTCGTTAAGATAACCAACACAAGCACATGGTTGTCCCCAGAGGCTACTTACCGCCGCGGAGTGCAGCTTCACGCGGATCTCATGACAACCTAAACCGACCCTTCACACCTGCAGCACTATGGCGTCGGGTCCGCTTGCCAGCCGACGGGGAGGCGCGCGCCGAGCAATCGATACTCATGTCTGACGTCACCCAGCATTCTATCATCGGTGTCTGTTGGACGCGGTGTTTTTAGAAATTCCGGGACGGTCCAGAATTTAGGTGCTCTTTTTCGTACTGAGAATTGATACGAGGACTGCACGAAGTGTTCATATTTCGTAGCAGTACTCGTTCACGGCAGCAAGGTACAGTTTTCCTTGTGCTTAAATAATAACCAGGCCATGAAAAAGTGTGGAGGGTGGAGGTATGCCTCCACACATTCTTAGCCTCGGCGCTGGACGGAAGTTAGTGTTCAGCCTCGCGACCGGCCTGCTATAAATCCGAGAAACAACCCTCGACACCACTGGACAGGAAGCTGGGTGGACCCGAGAACTAGTCTGAATCCTGTGGATTGCCCCTATCAGGAATCTAACCGTCATTTCCCGTTCGTTCAGCCCGTAGTTTTGTCACTGTACTAACTGAGCTACCTCGAATTTATGTGACGTTCTTCGTTAACAAATTTGAATCAAAATTTTGGGCTACAGATTCAGACATTATGGCACAGCTCGGAATTTTTTAGATTGTCTGGCCCCAAATACAAACTCATATTGCTAGATTACCACTTGTCTGTGATTCCTGCTAGTCTTGATTCTGCAGTGTCGTATTGTCTACGTTCTACTGCACAGTGGGAAAACAGTTTTCTGGAAATTTTCAGAGTTCGAGACTTAAGTATAAACGTTGGCCGCACCACAGCTCAAGCGGTAGTCGCTGACTTCCCACCGCGGCGACCCGGGTTGGATCCCGGGTCTGGTCAAGTGGGATTTTCTAATGGACAAATTGGCGCTGGGGCGGGTTTTCTCCAAATGTTTAGGTTTCCTCTGCCAATCTTCATTCCATCAAATTCTCCATCATCATAATCACACGGGGCAGGTTACAATAGGTCAATCAGTGGCCGTCGTCCCGGGTGGACCCAGCTGGACTCCACCCCCCCCTCGCCGCGAATTAAAAATTAAGTATAAACGTTTGGATCCATATCGAGAAGTTGACATTCACAGGCTCCAATTGCCAGTAATAAAGTGAGCAAAATTTGTAGTTTGGAAACGCATTTTCAATACCGCCGTGCTTACTGAGAAACACATTCACTGAAGATTTCCGCTGCCTTTTTATATTCTTGGGCAAATTCACGGTACGTGTTGGTAGGAACCGGTATTTTATTGGCAGTCCTGGGTTTGAATATTGACTATTGTTCCGGTCAGATATCTTCTGGTTTCTTAGACTGCGTAACGACAATGGGTGCCAGCAGACAGGGTATAAACCCAACATCTCTACTCTCCTCGATTTTTAGAAAATCATTATTATAAAGGAGGGGGAAACACAAAATATTAATAACAACAGGTAAAAGTGTTTTCTATACAAATGTGTCTCCTGTCCTTAATAATCTAGTGTCATCCGTAAGAATATTCTTAAACGACTTCATCTTAATTTGTAAATATCTCCCTCATCCCTCTGGCAAACGGGCTTCCTCCCTGGAAAGAGTCCTGGCGGAGCCCATGGCAACGACCTGCTTGTATCCGCTTGCGCATGTGTCGCTGACCGACATCCGTCTCCTGGCTGTGCATATGACCCATATTAAGAGCTGTGTTGTTCATTGGCTGGAGTCCAGCCAGGACAGACTACGTTTCGGGAAGTGGCTGTAGTTTCGTCTCGAGGCGATCGCTTGTAATTACACTGATAGATTTCGTACCTCGTTCTACGACTTCACGACTGATCGAATTTCTGGACTTACCATCTATTTAAAGTAATATCCATCCTTTAGGCTTACGCTCCGAATTTTCGGACGTACGATTCCGAACTCGAAATTCGTACCTAGGACAGCTTTTTCAGAAAAGCCAAGGTACCAGCGACTACTCTTCCGACCTTCTCTCCAAAACCGAGCACCCCCCTTCCCAAATCTCCCATAACCAAAGCTCTCCTGCCTGAAACGTACAAGGGTATGCTGAGGTCTGATTCTGCTAACATGTCAATTCAGTTGCTCGTAAAGGCTCTAGCAGTTCGAAAACTAGCTCTGAACAATTCGTTCAACAACGCTGTGATCGTGCGTGTCGCGACAATTGGCGATCCATGCTAGAATATTTATTAACTTATTTTACTTTTTGGCCTTCAGATATTATTTAAATGTACTGTCACGATTTTGTGTGACTATATATGGGGTTTGGATTGGTGGATGGATTTACTGACCATTTTTACTCACAAGTCGTTACTACAAATAATTACAGCGCCACAGCTAATCAGCTTCCGCGGTCACGCCATTCCCGGCTGTCCACAATCTCGCAACTGAACTCGTTGTCCAAGTCCAAGTCACATTGCGACTGACGGTCAGTCAGTTTGTCTGTTTTGGTGTCGAGCCCCGAGGTTTTTTTTTTTTCTTATATGAAAGTTACTGTCCTGTCCATTTTGGGCGCCCTCTCTGACGAGAGGTCGGGTCTGTCATTTGTCAGTCACAGTCCGTATTAGCAAGTCCATTGTCAGTATTTACATATATTTAAAATTAAATCTTAATTCCTATTTCTATGTACAATATATACAAGGCCTCTGTCAATCCAGGCTCAGTACAGCAGATTATGCCCTATTTCTAGTAGTATTCGCTACAACGGCAGTCTAGTCACTTGAACGGTCGTATGCCTGACCGCCGCCAAGTTTAAGCCTCTTATACTTTCTGTGTCGGACTTCGCCCTCTCCGATGTTGCGAACATTCTCATTTTCATGATTTTGTATGACTTCTGCTTGTTTCCTGCAAAATTTCGTTATATAATCATAAATAAACGGTACTTGGAACGCCATGTGCAACTTTCGGACCGGTGCGCACCTTGAAAATTTACACTAATTCAGAGTCAGAGTCACTCTACGACTGGCGGTTTACCGCCAATCAGTTCGTCTTGGCGACAAGACCCTTGAGACTCACGACCAGTAATTTTATTTTCCAACTGAACACTGGCGATTATTGTCCTCCAGTAACATCCTCTCTGACGAGAGGATGGGCCTGTAGTTTACAATTGCGCAGTCATTCTCAGGTTCGAGTCCCGCGGGATTCGTGACATTTTACTGTTTCAGATTCGAGACTCCCCCAACCTGGAGGGCCAAGTCCCCGTACTTACATCCCCCAGGAACAGGGTGGGCCGGTTATAACCTCAGGCATTATGTTTGCCTCGCGACAGCTAACTTGTTCCGTTGGTTCTCGTTATATAGCTTCTGGTCAGTAAGAGGTAAAAGTAAAATTGTCCCTGTGCCTAACTAATTAAGCACTAGGCCATAAAGGCGTATGGGGGAGTAGATGTATAGATCCACATTTCCCCAACCTCGGCATTAACTGGGGATGAGTGAGCAGCTTCACGCCCAGGCCACTTTACCCCCCCCCCGGGGGAAAGAGCCCCTGGAACCCATTGGCTAGGAGGCTGGGTGGACTCCAGAGCCAGTCCAGACAACGTGGAGAAAAGAAAATTCTTGACCCTACCAGGATTCTAACTCCAAACACTGGTTCATCCAGCCTGTAGCCAGTCGTTATACCGACTACAATATCCTTCCTCCTCTCCCACAAACCATAGTTACAATTTATTATAACACTATCACTAATTAACACTCTTTACAGTTCACTATGGTATGCACTAAGTCTTCCATGTCTTCACTATGCTCTGCCTGGTAACGGCTCCCAACAACTATGCGGTGCCTGGTAACGGCTTCCAACAAAGACTTCTGATTCCATTGCTCAACAGCTCCAGTCCTCCCTGTATGGTAACTCTCGCACATCTAACGCATGATGGTAACGCTTGATCTCCTAGTTCAGAAAGACTCAGGCCAAAGTCAAAGTCACATTATGACCAACAGTCAGTAGGCCTGTCAGTCTAGGTGTCAAGTTTCTCAAGCTTTATTAATATCCACCGCAGTGTCTAAGTTTTCCAAAGCTGTGAACCTATTTGTAATTTCAACACAATACGGCTCCTTACTGTCTACCTGTTTACTTTTTTGAGGCTGAACCTCTCCATACGAACTCTGTGCATTGTTTGTTTACTCACTGCCAGTCTTTCCCTAATCTTTGCCACCACCAGGTAGTGGTCAGTATCATAATCTGCAGCCCTAAATGATCAGACATCAAGTATACTTGAATGCCATCTCCCATCTATCAAAATATGGTCAATCTGGTTTTACATCTTCCATCAGGAGATAGCTATATAAATTTATGAATGTTACAATGTGGGAACATTGTACTTTTGACCGTACGATTTTTGGATGTGGCGAAGTTTACTACTCTAACTCATTATCATTACTAATTTCGTGCAAATTCTCATTCCCAATCATTGGTCTGAAAATATCTTCCCTACCTACTTTGGCATTGAAATCTCCTAACAAAATTTTCATGTGGTATTTTGGGAATATATCAAATACAAGTTCTACTTCTTCACAGAACCTGTCCTTTATATCATCAATTTTATCTTCAGTTGGGGCATGAGCATTCAGAATGATATTACACCAGTGACCTCTTAGTATTATGTACGACATCCTATCCTTAACAAACTCTCCCCTCTTAACTGCTGATATGATTCTCTTATGTATGAAAAAACATGTACCTAATTCATGATCCTCATTTCCCTTTCCACAGAAAAATGTATATTCACCTGCTGGTTCAGTGCCACCTCTGTCCCATCTGACCTCCTGTACTCCCACTAAATCTAACTTATATTTTGAGATTCCTTCCGCCACTGCCCTGAGCGAATCTGCCCTCTACATGCTTCTAACATTCCAAGTACCAAATCTCATATCCATTTTCTTTCGCTTAGGTCGTTACTCCACCGAGTCTGTCCAGGTCTGAGGTTTCTTGAACATTTTTGTAAAAAGCTAATTTTTTACAGTGAGGAGTTGTTGGTCCCACTCCAAAACCCCAAGCTGGAGGACCACCCCTTTTTGGCTGTCTGTGACTGCTTATTAAATATAATTACAACTACCCTCAATGCCTAGAGGGCGTCTCCTCCATCTGCAACCTGAGGATATGCCATGCGTAGTGACAAGTGATCCACCTATCATGGATCATTTATATACATACTGTACAATATTATATATTATATTTGAGTATCCTGTTGCACTAATACTTAAATGTGATTACAGATGACATTTTAATATAAAACATTGTATTTGCATTATAGACAGAAGCAAGCAAATGAGTGAAATACTGGACAATGTTGAGGACAGGACAGTATCTTGAGGCACCCGTGGCTGTATTTCTCTAGGCGTGAACATTGTGCCTTCTACAGAAAATTCAAATTTTCACTGGGATAGAAAGAAGCTAATAGAACTTGACTAAATTTGTCAAATATGTTAATTTATGTAAATTGTATAACAAGCCACAGTGCCATGTTGTATCAAAGGCTTCTTGAATATCCAAGAATATCGCTGTCATAGGTATGTTATTGTTGAAATTTATGGTTATGTGGTCTGTAAGCCTCATACAATGTAGTGTAATGCTCTGCCATGCACGGGAAAAAAAGCGACTTGCACTAAGCAGGTCTCCTGCCTCAACATTACTTTGGACCATTTTTTTAAAAACTTTTTCAAAAAGAATTCCAGTAGTGGACAGGAGGCTAATCAGACATAAATTCTGAGGATATTTGGGTTCCTTACCCGTTTTTGGTATTATCAGGTTTCCTGGCCATGACTCGAACTGAGACTCCCCTATTCTACATCACAGCTGTTGGTTTGTAGAGAGCTTGGATGGATGTAGTGCACAGCTTTTGTGTGCTTTAAGTAACATGGAGGGCATGGCTAAAAGCTGCACAACAGCTGGTCTTCCAATGGAGATTCCAGTCGGTGACCTGCCAAATAAGGAGAGGGAAATATTAACACACTGATGACGGGATATCAATTTTTCAGCCCCCCCATGGACCAGATTGCTTTACCAGTATTGTTGAAAATGTATACATTCATATAAACAGCTATAATATTAATCTAGGGCAGATATCATAATGAAATTTAAAACGAGAACTCATCATCCTGGAGTAGTATAATCTCCTTTAAGCAAGGTAACTTGGCATATGTTACAGATATATCTCATGTCTTTACATTTTTTGTGAGCCGCACACACTCTGTAGGGTTTCTGTGGCTATTTCTTTCTTCCAGCTCCAACGACTGCCTTAGGTTGGTGCTCCTTCTTGTCTCCTAACGGGATCTCTTCTTGGTGCATATGGGGTTGGTGGGCCAGGATCATCATCTTCATCAGCAGCCTCTACGTCATCTTCATCATGTGACTCTTCTAACGTTACTCCTGCCCAATAATCTGCCACCTCACATAGAAATGATTTGTACTTCAGTCTTGATTCTGGGTTGTGCAACTTGTACACTCGAAAGGAATTGAATAATGCACAAACGATTAGCCAAAGCACCTGTTTTTGTGCATTTTATGGCTTTTTAGGATATTGAGGTAAAGTTGTCCCTGTGCTTAACTAATTAAGCACTACACCATGAAAGGGGATGGGGAGTGGATGTATACATCCACATTTTCTTGACCTCAGCACTAGCTGGAGGTGAGTGGTCAGCTTCACGCCCCGGCTGCTTCACCTCCAGAGAAAGAAGCCCTGGTAACCATAGGATAGGAGATTGGGCAGACCACAGAGCCGGTATGGACAACATGAAGAAGTAAAAATTCTTGATCCCACCGGGGCTCAAACTCTGACCCCTCGGTCACCCAGCCAGCAGTCAGTTGCTATACTGACTGTGCTATCCTGGCTCACTTTTTAGGATAGTACAATGCGATAAATACTGTTCTGCGCTTTCAACACTCTTCATGAACTTGTACTCAGTTACAGGGGTTGGTTATATTTATCCTTTCTCCAATTTATTGGTGACCTCTCCAATGGTACCAGTATATTCTGTACTAATCATGCAAACCTCCCTCTTATCCTTCCAAATATGCAGAAGAACATCCCCTTTGTGATGACCAACAGCATTGACCCTCTCCAATTTTTTAGAAGGCGTCAGCCATTGACTTTGGAATCCCCCTATTGGCCCTGAATGTTCTGCAAACTCATCTTCTTTTGGAGTAGCTTCTCTGCAATTTCAACAGTATTGTAATAGTTACCATTTCATCTTTACTCTCCTGATTTGTATGTAGCCTCTGACTGTTCATACTTTTCTGATACAGAAAGTATGAACGACAGAATAGGTAACCATGACAACAATCAGGGTCAAAATAAAAATATGAGAGTAGCAAAACATAGGGAGACCATAAAACTAAGTATAATATAATCAATATTACAGAGGAACATCAATTTGACAGAACCCCAGATGAGAGAATAAACATTCACAGTCAGTGCCATTGTAACACTGCAGTTGCAACAAGGCGACATAATAAACCAGGACCAATCATAACAACACCACACAACAGTCAGTGCCCACTGTAAACATAGTCAGGATAAAGTACCACGCTTGCAACATGAAGACATAACAGGCCAGGACCAATTGACACAATGACACCACATACAACTAATGACGGAATGCTAAGAACAACATAACACATTTACATAGAAATTTGCTTAACACAGTGATGAACATATAAATATAGAAAAAGAAGGGGACTAAGATAAAAATCCTATCCATATTGGAATTCTAAAACACACTCCGGAATGGTCCCCTCAAACATATAAAATAACAATAATTTATATTAATTAAAATTTAATAACTTTAATTATTATATTTTTTGAACTAATCTTAAAGTTAATATTAAGATATCATAAATTAACCAATACATCCCTGTGCACATACAATAAATAACAGTGATACTGTACTTACAAACATTAGGAACTGATTGTAATAATGGACAAAAATTATAATACATGGATCCATACACAAATTGCAAACTCAATAATTTAAGTTTATGGGATGTATTACATGATAATGACTTGAGGAAAAGCCGAAACATGTAGCAAAATTGTATTTTAACCCAAATAAACGCACAATTGACACGATAAAAGTGTCAGTCAATAATCTGGTAATTTGTTGTGTGGGCAGTAGAACCAGTACATATACAGCTAGATGGATAGACAGACAGATTGACAGGTTATCTAAAAGAGGCCTGATTTTGTACAGTCTATCTGCCTCAACATCCAGAGTGGAATTGTGACTGTAATGCAAAAATTCCAAATTTTGTGAAATCTTCTCCTGCTCATTAGCTTACCAAACCAGGAGTTTCAATTAATTTTCTGGTACTCCAATAATCCCTTGTTTCATCTGCTTTTGACATGGGCCATCAAAATGATTATTGTATGGAATTTCTTCATATCTGTAATCCTAACATCTCTCCGTGCTAAAGGCTTTTAGAAGTTTTAGTATTTTTCCGTATTTGGAGCAAAGTATAAATGTCATTGCTCCATAACATAATAATATCATTCCCAAGAAAGCTGCTCACTACTTCTGAAGTGCTGATAGGATGATCGGGTGTAAATGTCGGTCTAGTGTCACCTAGAAACTGTTCTAAATTTCTTATATCATCTTTTTTTTGAACAACCATCATCAACATCTTCGTCCTCATAATCAGTGTTTAAATCTGATTCACTCACCTCTTGTCTCGCCCTTTTTCTGCCTTTCTGTGCGGGTGAGGGTCCAAAAACATCATCATCTTCATCATTATAACTTTTAGCACCTTCACAATCACTTGGCGCATCTGGCAACCGATCTAAATGTTATTCTTGCATAAGTTCATCGCCTAGCAAACTTTCCTTATTACGGCGTGAAATCTTGAAACTACATTAGGATTATAAGGATGGTATAACAACAATCACCATACTTTTTTAAAACATAAACAAAACACTATACAGGAGTACCAAAGAGTGCATGGACACCTAGAAGCCCTCTAATCGAAGTACACGCAGAAGTTGAATAGACCTCCGTTAGATGTCAGAATAATACTGGTAACCACCCGAGATTGGAATTGCGTGAGAAAAAAACTTATCCAGTTTTACTGGATCCCGGGGCACTGTGGAGCTGTGGAGTTGAAGTTAATGAGAAGGCCGGCTCGGAAGCAAAGCAATCGATCAAAGAAGGCAGAGATAGTCAATTATTATTACCCAGTGGAAGAACAAAGACAAAGAAGAACTTCACAGTTTCTGGCAGAACATCAAACGGGGCAGAGGACAAAACTACTTTGAAAGGCACTACAGAAATGGCTCCTCTCCGTGGTTCCGTGAGGTAAAAATGAACCGTCGTGCTTTCGTGTTTATAAGACTCCATACGCCACTTATAAGGTCGAGGATGGAATAAGGAGCATTTTTATTCCATAAACTTGAGAAGAAAAAAAGCACAGAAACTAGAGAATATAAAATATAGAGCAATACGCGGAGCAATGGGCTACCCGAGTAGCAACCCGAGCAATATAATGGTAGCAGAAGCCAAGTAAATCCCAATTATTAGCAGGTTCTAACAGTTTTTGAGGGAACTATGTGTCCAGGTATTTTACATCAAGCAATCTTCCAGCTGCTGGAAGAATTGTCAACTCTAGTCAATAATCCAGGGAGAGGAGAAAATGAACAACCACTGATGAGCGAATATTACAAAGAGGTAATCGCTCTCGGTCATTTAATCCAATCAGGGAACTGTCCCTTAGCCTTCAACTACAAAAGCGAAAGCCTCTTCTACGAGACCATTGTAACTTTCGATGAGAGAAGACAAATAAAGGAAGCAGAGGATCACAACGAGGAATTCAAAAAGATTTTCCAAGAAAGAATGAGAAACAGCAAAATATTTCGTCATGGGCGGCTAAAAATGGAGAACAGATCATTCGTAATATTGGTATCTATAGATATAAAAGATGGTCGTAGCAGAAAATTCAGGATACTGTAAACGCTCCACTGTCGCTCACTATTTTAAGTATAATTATAATGAACAGTAACAAAAATTAATTGCAGATAACAAGTAATAAACAAGCCAGTGGGACATAGTCACATTCTTGTTATCAGGAATGGACTTATTCCAAATCTTACTGTTACACAGGAAGCACCCCTGTGGCTTTTTGTGAGAAATTTTGTTTGCGAGTAGCACGGAGGCAAACTTTGAGAATTCGATCACTGACAGGTCCTACACGTCGTAACTTAAAAGTGGGCGGTTTTGAAACCCATGCCAAACAGGTTATCTGTCAGGGTACTGTCAAAAACGACGTTAGGACTTTAAGGGTCAAAGTTCCAAACTACAGCCAGCTGACTGGAGATGCAGAAATTGTGTGAACTCCTAGCTTTAAAAAATTACCCAATCAGTGGAATTAAGGGAGAGTAACTTAGCTGAGGAACTGACGCCCAGGTGACCTCAGTGTTTTCAGACAAGGAGTCACAAGTCAGTCGCCAAGTGAGTCCCCAAGTGAGTCGCCAAGTGAGTGGCCTGTTACTCGCGAACAATTTAGAAACAAAATCTGTGTCTCCGCTGTTCTGGACAAACCCAAATTTAAAATGCTAAAGGGTAAATTGTGCTAATAACGTCCGTTATACCAGGACTGAGCTATAGAGGGTGTCCCAGGAGGAATTGACCAAACTTCGGGAGGGTGTTCCTTATGTTAAAGGATGCCGATATAACCCAAAACACCTATGTCCAAAGTTGAACGGTTACGGAGATAATGGCCTGAGAAAAGTGTGGTCTTCTGGCGGGTCCACGCACTATATCTGTCAGCTGAGACTCTTATCTATTTGCCCTTGAGTGCTGTGATTCACACTAGGCGTAAGCTCATGCGCTACCTACAGAGCCTACAGAGTACGTTGCGGCGGGGTCGTTAATGGATGGTAAATTAGTTGTGTGATGAGTTGCTGAAATGCCTCTTGTGTTTGCACACGTGGAATATTGTGATATGCATTTTGTGTGTGGATTTTGAGGTGGCAATGCACGTGCTGCTATTGAAGGATACCAAAGGCGTTTTCCCGATCGAAGGATTCCAGCTCGAAGTGTATTCACGCGAAATCACCAGACAATGCGTGATACTGGTTCTCTTCCGAGTGTTTCTGTGCACTCTGAAAGGGAGGATGTACGAATGATAAACACACGAGAGAACATTCTTGAGATGGTTCAGAGAAGTCCGCGTCTGTCCTCTCGTAGAATGGCCTGTCGCATCGGCGTATCACGTATGCAGGTGTGGAGAACTTTACATGATGAAGAGTTGTATCCTGACCATGATCAAAGGGTACAACATCGGGAACCAGGTGACCATGCACAGCGTATGAATTTGTACCACTGGATAAAAGCTCATCCCGAACTGTTAAGCGTCATTTTATTCAGTGATGAGGCGTCTTTTATCCTGGACGGTGTAAATAATTTACGAAATGTGCATACGTGGTCCCATAATAATCCACATGAGATAATGGAAACGAAATTTCAAAAGGGATTTTCCGTGAATGTACGTTTAATACAGTTCTGTGGTCGGCTTATAGCGCAGTCAGCCATGTTAGGTCAGCGCTTGCCAGTCATGTGTCATGTGTCATGTGTCATGTATAGTGCTTCGAAACCCTAAGGACAATTATGACATGGCGAGCGAGTATTTTGTACTTCAATTTTATGGCTTCATGTCACTCACAAGTTAGTTTGATGTTACTTATATTATTAACATTACAGAATCCACATATTCCTGCCAGTTTTAATGTGTATTTTGTAATCAACAAGTGTGTAACACCGGTCAAAGTTTGACACTTCTCTGGCCCTTATATCCATAACCGTTCAACTTTGGACATAGGTGTTTTGGGTTATATCGGCATACTTTAACATAAGGAACACCCTCCCGAAGTTTGGTCAATTCCTCCTGGGACATTCTGTATAAGGACCTATACAGTATATAAGCATCCTTTATATTGACTGTGTGTGTGTCATCAGGTGAATGAAAGTGTTGATCTCAATAAATGGTCACGGTGTTTAAGTGCAAAGTAGCACTGAACCAAGTGCTTCTCTCCCCATCCTAAGCGAGGCCCTATCAAACACCCTGAAAAGGATCCCAGCTTTACCCACAGCTGTACTAGTTAACTATCACCTTTACGCCCTTTCCAAAATAAACCTACGACTACTGTAAGCCGACACCACCTGAGCTTACTGGCGCCCAACCTAAGAAGAAGAAGAAAGAAGGAGAGGAGCGACGAACAACTTGTGACTAACCGACCAACAAAGGGGCAGTGAAGGTGAGCGAAGTGCGGTTAGAGAGGAAAGTGTCGCTCAAACAAGTAGGGCAGAGCGAACGGTTACAATACCTAAGATAGCGTCCACATTCACGGCAGAAGCACTAGCAATTGGGCAAACAATACAAACCATCGAAGAAATAGACTCGGAGCAAAACTTCATTATTTTCTCTGAATCCGCAAGCGTGTTAAAAGGTATTAGTAACTCTTCTAAAATGAACAAAACATTCCACATTACTCAGATGCTTAAATATAAAATAGGGAAACTGGAATCGCGAGGAAAATCCAATTGTACTGGATCCATAGTACTGTGGAGTTGAAGATAATGAAAGGGCCGACTCGGAGGCAAAGCAAAATCAGAGTTTGAAGGGATAGTCAACTATTATTACCAGTGGCAGATCTTAAAGCCCAGTGGAAAGAGAATGACAAAGAGGAGGTTCACAATTTCTATCAAGGCACCAAAAGAGACAGAGGAGAAAGCTACATACATTGAAAGGTACTAAGGGAACTACTTGTCTCCGTGGTTCCTCCAGGTAAAAATGAACCGTCGTGCCTTCGTGCCAGTAAACCGTATAATAGCAGGCCACTCCAGTCTTAAAGCAACCTTAAGTAGATTTAACATTGCGTCCACAGCTGAGTACGAATATGGTGACGGGCTGCAAACGGAGGAACATATCTTCTGGAATTGTAAACTCTAAGAGGACCAAAGGAAAACAATGATTGACGTTCTGTCTCAGTACAGCAAAAAAGAATACTCAAAGCCAGTTACAGAGCTCTGAAGGACAAGGGAAAAAAGTTTTGTGCAAAGCGGCTCTTACGTCATAAAACTCATTCCTAAATTTATTAAACTAAAGGAGAAGAATTATGTAAAATGTGGCCGAAATAAGTGAGTGGAGAGAATTGTCATTAATATTTACTCACTCACGGAGCTGAGCCCTTCTTGAGGAGCCGCCAATTGTGCAGCTACTCAAGATGTTCCCAGTATTTTATGGAACACGAAGGTTCATTACTGTGTTCACAAGAATCCTCCACTGGTCCATATCCTGAGCCAGATCAATCCAATCCGTGTCATCCCATCCTATCTCTCTAAGAACCATTTAATATTGTCCACTCACCTACGTCTTGGTCTTCCCAGTGGTCTCTTTCCATCTGGCTTTCCCCACCAATATCCTGTATACATTCCTCTCTCCCCTTTTTTGCTACATGCCCTGCCCACCTCATATTCTTTGACTTTATCTTTCTAACTATTCTTGGAGAAGAGTACAAGTTATGAAGCTCCTCATTATGCAGTTGAAAAGGAAATATATGCACAAAGTGTTAACAGAATATTCTTAGAGTTAAGCTAAGGGAGATTTTAAGGAATCACAGGTTGACCGCTACGATAGAAGATGTTTATAAGAATCTGCTACAGAGGGCCGGGTGGGTATTGCCTATGACATTTTTGTGTATACATTTACTTTTTAACTTTGAACACTTTATTATATGAGAGTGCAAATGCAATTAAACCTTTAGTAAGAGAAACTGTAACAACTTCCCGTAAGTAACAGAATATGTAATAATTTGTAATTATTGGTACCTTTGCTGCTACGTAACCGAAGTTCTATTGTTGACCTCGTTACCATGGGAATGTGCACAGCGAAGCACGTAGAATCTGTATATATTGCGAGTGAAATATTGTATGTACGAGTAGGTGCGCGAATAATCTTGCAGAAATATTTTTTTTTTTTTAATGGGCATTGCCCATACTGCTCTCTGTAGCACACTCTTATAAACATCTCATTCCATCATAGCTTCTTAGACTTCTACAATTCCATTGAAGAATCGTAATTGGTTGATTCCCGTTCAATTTTGCTGTAAAGTTGCTCGTGAAGTTCGACGGCTTTCTACAGTGGTCTTACCAATGTTTTAGCGTCCCCTGAGTTTATCACTAAGTTGACCATCGTCAGCAGTACGTTCCTGAATTCGTCTTACTTCTGAGTGAACTCCAACTCGTCTGTATATTTCTCTAACACTGTCTAGTCTATTCAACTGTTCATTTTCTCTACATTGTTCGGACTTCGTTTTGATATTTCAGTCCAGCTGTTACTCGTAGTAATCTTCCATTGCCTTCTCCCCGGGTTTTATTCGATCGGTTGGCTCGGGGGTTTAATGCTTTCACTTGTCTCTATGTTATCCCACTCCTTTCGTCTTCTTGGCTTTTTAAGAGGAGGGAAGTTCCACATATTAGTTTCAACACACCCTCGGAAGCTTTCAGTATCTGAAGAGAACGCAGGATTCGACCGCTGGGGTTGTGACCATTTTTAACTATTTTCCGTCCTTCCAAAAATCCGACATTTCTGTGAGTCATGATTTGGTTTTTTTCTTTTGTTTTTAATTATTGGGCATTGCTTGCTTTTTGCTCTATGATTACCGTTACAATTCAGGCATTTTTAAAATATAAGATCCTTCGTATTTTGCTTCTCCGCATGATAAGAATTGTTGTTCCTTCTTACAAAAGTAGAAACATCAGTGTTCGTATTGCAAAAATATATAAGGGGACAATTCCTTAGTTCTAAATGTCACACACACTACCCTCGACTCTTTCCATGCACATCTTTCTTCATTGGTTTCTTCGTTTGTTTCTTTGACTTTCATCTTAAGTCTGACTGCGTCAACGATCTGGAAAGGTACGGGATATTCTTTATGATTATCCGGGTTAAGATGTTCCATCAAATTTTCTAACATATATCTTCGGTTACATCTTTAACGACTCCCTTTTTAATAACCATATGTATCGTAATATAGGCCGTTAGCCCTTCATTTTGGATGATAGGGCTGTCCGAAACATTATTTGCTTCAATTCTCTCTGAGGTCACTTCCCAAATAAACGGGGCATATTGTCTAATGAATTGGAAACCGATCTTGGATTTAGCCATAACATTGAATATATCAAATTGGCCCCACTCCTTTGTCATGTTTTCCTTCACTAATGGGGTATCAGGCCGGTTGACCATTAGGTGGAAGTTGAGTGGCTCTTTTTCATACATTTTTTTTCCTTTTTTGTTATTCTTGGAAGGTTCCCCAAGGCCTTCCCTTCCATTCTGGCTGGGCTCATCATACCAATTGTCGGACTTAACTTGTAACTTCTTTTTCCAGGCTTTGCGCTTCAGACTCTACCTAATAAATTAACCCTTGCTCTGTTCTCTCCTTGCCTTGTTTATGATTCTGTGACTTATTTCTATTTTGGGTTTTTATTACTAATCTGTTTTACGTCATCGTTTGTATATTTCTTCGGTTTCTTGCGATTTCTTACCTCAGTTCTTCATCTCATGACAGTTCAGGTCCTGTTTCTCCCACAATCTTCTTCTTTGATTTGATATTCTTATTAATTTTACTTTTCTTAGTTTTGTCTTCCATCACCACTTCTTCACCAACTACGTCATCGATGTATCATTTCTCCATTGTATTTACCTCCATTTCTTGGCAACTTGTTCTGCTTTCAGGCAGTCCACGCTCCGTAGCCTCCGAAGTACATGGACTCCCAGCTTGTAGTATTTTTGACCGATACTCGCGCACTTTAATTACTTGTCACCTTCATGTACTAAAATAAAAAAAAAAAGAGGAAAAAATAGAGATTAATTATATATTCGAACACCACACTAAGTTTTTTCAGTCTCGTTTCGCTAAATGCTTCCTGGTAACGAATTTTAACAATGAGGATTCTTCAGCACCTAACCACCCGTCTGTACGGTCTGTACTTTCCGTCGAATCGCGAAATATATTCTCCACTAAATTGCATTCGTGCGACATCTGTACCGATTTGTGCGCGATATACGATACCACAATGTATCGATTGTTCCCAGGGAATCGACGGAATCGACCACTCGACAGTTCGAATCGATATATATGCGTGAGAATCATATGTGATCATATGATCATACCTTTAGATTAAAGTGATATTGGAAAGTGAATGATATTAGTATGAAAATGTTGAAAATATTCGTATGCTTAGCAGCAGCAATTGTGGCAGGTGAGTGCTCACTCACTTTGCTTCGTGTGAAATATTGTTCATTTCTCTAAGGTGTAGAAATTTGGTACGTCGATATAGGTTACTTCAACTTCAGCTTTACTCTCAAAATATAAATAATTCCAACGTATTTAACCTCGATTTATATCTTTTGACCTGCTTATAAAATATTAATACTTATGGAATTTACATATCGTATTTCTGTGGATGGTTGTTTTGAGTGAAGTTTATAGTTATCTTCAGTTAATTCAAGGGGAGCGATTCTTATCAATGCTACTTACTTAAAGTAGGCCATTGCTATTTATTCGAAGTATTTTTTTTTCTCTGAATTTCATGCTTGAAAAAGTAAAACCATTTGTGTAACGGAAGTCTGCGCCCTTGGAAATTCAAACCTGTACCAGAAGCTGAAGTGACAAAGGTTATGAATTCATTTTCATAAATGAGATGTATGTGTAACCTTGTTATCTGTATATAGGGGCCCAAGCCTAATTTTTTCTACAGTATAAACAAATTTCAGTTTCTTTCTATCATGTATGGAACCATGAAGTTTGGTTTTAATCTCAGAGGCAAGTAGTGAAGGTTAAGGAGTTGTGTGATTGGAAGAAAATATATTGCTCATGGCTATAGATAGGTAGATGCATTTGAGCACTCCTGGTATTCTAGATGTGGAGCAAGTTGTACAGCACATAACATCCTAAGATTAGACCTTAATCCTCTACAGCAGATTTTTTGGTCATTGGAACAGTGAAGCAGACTCTTGTGCATTACTGATCACCTTGACTTGTCAAGTCTCCAGTGCTTTCTGCAGTAAAACTCACTCTTCTATGTCATTTCCAATATATACATGTCCCTGTACACATACATACAACACTCACTCATGGAGCTGAAACCTTCTTGAGAATCCACCAATTGTGCAGCAACTCAAGAACTTCCTACCATTTTATGGAACCCAAAAGTTCATTACCATGTTCACAAGAGTCCTCCGCTGGCCCCTAACCTGAGCCACATGAAGCCAATCCATACCATCCCATCCTGTCTCTCTAAGATTCATTTTAATATTGTCCACTATCCTATGCCTTGGTCTACCGAGAAGTCTCTTTCCACCTGGCTTTCCCACCAATATCCTATATGCATTCATCTTCTCCCCATTCATGCTACATGCCCTGCTCATCTCATCCTCCTTGGTCTGATCATCCTAAATATACTTGGAGAGAGTACAAGTTATAAAGTTCCTCATTATGTAGTTTTCTCCAACCTTCCATCACTTCATCTCTCTTCAGTCCAAATATTCTCCTCAACACCCTGTTCTCAAACACCCTCAGTCTATGTTCCTCCCTTAATGTCAGAGACCAAGTTTCAGAACCATACAGAACCACAGGAAAAATTATAATTTTTTATATTCTGATTTTTCTGTTTTTAGAAAGCAGATGAGAAGACAAAGGTTCTGGACTAATTGGTAGCAAGCATTACCTGAATTCAGTCTTCTCTTAATTTCCTCCTGAATCAGGTTTTGATTTGTTATCGCCATTCCCAAATATCTGAACTGTGCCACATTTTCAAAACATCTGTTAGCTGTCTTTATGTCATGATTTTGCCCTGCATTCTCGTGATGAGACAGCAGTATATACTTAGTTTTCTCTATGTTTACTTCCAGACCAACCACCTTACTAACATCAATTAAAGTTTGTATGTTTTTGTTTATGATATCTATATTATCACCTAGCAGATTCACATCATCAGCATAGACAACAGTTGATGTGTCCCATTTAATTTCACTCCCACCTGGTTTTCCTGGACCTTCCTATTAGCATATTCTAAAGCAAAGTTGAAAAGAAGGACAATAAAACATATCCTTGTTTTAGACCATTCTGAAGAGGGAAATTAAGGGGCAAATGTTTACTATGCGTTTCATTCAAACACATTTTAATCAGCCTAACTAGTTTCATGGGTACCCCAAACTCTTATCAGAATATTGTACAATACTTCCATCCTAACTGAATCAGAGGCTTTCTTGAAGTCTATGCGTAGCTGGTGTATTGTCTCATTGTACTCCAATTTCTTCTTCAGTATCTGACGAATGCAGAAGATCTGATCAGTAGTAGGTCTGTTACATCGAAACTCACACTGATGATCCCCAATAATTTCATCTATATGTGGTCTTAACATTGAGAGAAAAATATTGGATAAAATTTTATATGAAGTTGATAGCAGTGATATCCCCCGATAATTACAATGGTCAGTTTTATCACCCTTCTTGTGATCTGATACAATAATAGATTTCTTCCACTGATCAGGCATTTTTGTTTATTCCAAATAGAAGTAATTAGCTGATGGATCTTAGAACATAATTTTTCACCTCCTGCTTGAACAAGTTCTGCCGGAATTTGATCAGTACCTGCCGATGTATACCTTTTCAATTTTGCAATAGCAATTCCAACCTTAAAAGGCATAAGATCAAGTACTATTGGCTCAGTTTATGTATTTCTATCTGCCTAACATTACTGACCCTATATACATTCAATAACAGAGAAGTAGTCCTTACCCTTCTTCAAAATGGTGTGGGAGTCTGCAAGCAGATCACCATTCTCATCCTTCACTAAGTTACTTCTAGGTTGGTATCCCCTCTAGAAGTCATTTATTCCACTATACAGGTCTGTAATGTTCTTATTCTTACTGTTCATTGCAAGCTCATCAAGTTTGTCTTTCAGATATTCCCTCTTTTTATTCCTGAAATGCCTGCTGGTTTCACGTCCTATATTGTTCAGATTATCCCCATTTAACTCGCTTGGATCCTGTAACCATTGCAGTTTGGCTTGTTTCCTTTGGTCTAATAATTTTGAGCACCCGTCATTGAACTATGGCTTATGCTTCTTCGATTCGTAATAATCTAGACTCTCTTCGGCAGAAATTTTTATATTATCTCTAATAATTTCCCAAGCTGTTTTAATATCAACCGCAGTGTCTAATTTTTCCAAAGCTGTGAACCTATTTGAGATTTCAATGCGATACTGTTCTTTATCCTCTACCTCATTTAATTTCTTGAGACTGAATATGAACTCTGTATGTTGTTTGTTTACGCACTGTGATTCTCTACCTAACTTTTGCCACCATCAGATAGTGGCCGGTATCACAGTCTGCAGCTCTGAATGATCAGATATCAAGTGTACTTGAATGCTGTCTCCTGTCTTCCAAAATATTGTCAGTGTGGTTGTACATCTTCCCATCAAGAGATATCCAAGTAAATTTATGAATGTTACAGTGTGGGAAAATTGTACCTTTGGCAATAAGATTTTCGGATGTGGCAATGTTATACTCTAACTTCATTATCATTACTAATGTCGTGTTAACTCTCATTCCCAGTTGTTGGTTTCAAAATGTCTTCCCTACCTAATTTGGCATTGAAAGCTCCTAACAGAATTTTCATGTGATATGTAGGGAATTTATTAAATGCGTGTTCTAGTTCTTCATAGAACCTGCTCTTCACATCATCAGTCTTGTCTTCTGTTGGGGCGTGAACATTCAGAGAGATGATATCACACCAGCGACTTCTGAGTATTATGTATGACGTCATATCACTAACGAACTCTACCCTCGTAACTGGTGATACGATTCTCTTATGTATGAAAAAACCCATACCTATTACTTGATTTGCATTCCCTTTTCTACATAGAAATGTATATTCACCTGCTCGTTCAGTGCCACCTCCATCCCATCTAACATCTTTTCTCCAACTAAATCTAACTTATATTTTGAGATTTCTTCCACCACTGCCCTGGGTGAACCTGACCTATACATTCTTTTAATAACAAGTACCAAATGTCGTATCCATTTTCTTTTGCCTAGGTCGTTTATCCAAGGAATCTGTCCAAGTCTGAGGCTTCTTCTGATCTTTCATAACAAGCTTATTTTTTACGATGAGTTGTTAGCCCCATGGCCAACCTCCAACCTGGAGGACCACCCCTTGTCAGCTGGCCGCAACTGCTTATTCAATATATTCGCAGCTAGCCTCCATATCAGGTCGCGCCATAGCTCAAGCAGTTAGTCGCTGGCTTCCCACCGCAGCAGCCTGGGTTCAATCCTGAGGTCTGGTCAAATGGGATTTATGGTGGACAAAGTAGCGCTGGGGCGTTTTCTCCAAGCACTTTGGTTTTCCCTGCCAATTTTCATTCCACCAAATTCTCCATCATCATAATCACTTGAGGCAGGCTACAATAGGCCAATCAGTGGTCGCCGTGCCGAGTGAACCAAGTTGGACCCCACCCCCAACTAAGCGAATTTAAAAAAATATATATATATATAATTACCCTTCATGTCTGGAGGTCATCTCCTCCATCCACAACCCAAGGACGTGCCATGCCATGGTGACAAGTGACCCACCTTAACATGGACACATACAACACAAATAAGACAGTAATGCAGTAAACACCTCAGAGATTAATGTATGTAAATTCTTGCAGAGAATTGTAGGAGAATTTATAATCAGACTCCTGAGTACAGTCAATTATTAATTCTTTGAAAATATATAAGTTCTTCAGTAGAGTAGGAAATGTGAGTAAAAATAGAGTTTTTAATGCCAGTTTTTCTATTCATGGATAGGCCTGTGCCTCGTACTAACTATAAATCTGTGTTTGTTTGAAACATTCTCATGTTGTCAGTTATGAACTTCATTATAGCTTGTAAGAATGTAGTGGAAAATGTGTAATTTCTCAAAGAAGTCTCTCACCTCTGACCCTTTTTCTAAGCTCCCATCATGATTCTGGTAAATTTATTTACACAAAGAATGTTTATTATTCAGCTGAGGTGCCCCACAATATTATATTCAATGAGTATTTGGCAAAAAAATTTAGCAGCTGTGTATAATTGATTATTATTTATAAATAGAGTGACCTTATTGTTTTCATGGAAAATGAATGAGCAGCATGTGATCTGTATAAGTGCAAGGAATTATAAAAGGTAACTGTTTTCACATATAATGACCAAAGAAAAATTATTTGCTCAAAGCCCCTCCTGAAACATAAATATTTTGTTTTGTTGATGTGTTAATATTCAACCTTAGTCACATGTCAGTCTGGGCAAAACACAAAGGACTAACCTCAGACAGGGAAACTACAGATTTAACGCTATATTAATTTGACTTCAATCCAGCTTCAGACCACCTTGCAGGTTATATCACTGTCCACTTCTCTGACCTCAGTGACATTCACATTTTGTAACATTTAACTTTCACCTGCAGTTGTAATAGCTCAAGAAGGTTTAATAATTTACTCTCACAGTTTTGGCTTTCCCCCAGTCAGTCTTCTTTGGGATTTCAGTGTGAGATGCATTCTGTAGGACTCACCCATCAGCAGTGGGGGGGGGGGTTACTGTAGTCTATGAAGTGTGTTCCTCGTATAACATTACTTGATACAGGCACCAACATTGCTGTCTGTCAAGGATCAAGAGAATTATCTGCACTGGCTCTGGCCTTCTGCAATGCAGAACTGCCAGACACTCTTGAATGCTGTTTCCTTTCTGACCAACCTGAAAGTGACTATTATCCTGTAAATGTACATATCATACTGCACAGCCTAGAAAAATAAAAGATCAGGAGAGCTTCTTCCAGTCCAGTTTCTTTGACAGTTGTAACTCCATGTGTGAATGTTTTATGGGCACTGTTTCATGAAACACAGTCCCATACATCCCAGGTCACCACCAGACTCAGGGATGTACATATGACATGGTGGATAGATGCCATTTGTGCTCAGAAGTGAGCCTTTTAACATTTTTCCATGCTCATCCTACAAAAGAAAAATCTTAAACATCTTTCAATCATTGCATAGCATTACATACTCTGAGCTAATTGTTCATCATGCGAGGTGCATGTCTCCAGTTTAGCCACACCAACCAAATGTACAAACTGGTCAGCTATGTTGGTACAGTGTAAAAACAACAGAGAACCATACATCTCTCGGTCCCAAAACATTCAGCATTCTCAGGCCTGGGTCTGAAAGCTCCAGGAGTGTACAAGGTCTTAAGCTAATGCAGGCAAATCTACATCAGAGAGAGGCCTTGCAGTAGGAGAATGCGAAGAGTGCTAGAGAGACCTGTGACTCTATTGTCCATAATGTTTGGCAGTGGCTGAACATTCAGTTAGCAGATACAGTTTGGCAACATGATGGTATTAGCAGAGATTCCCCACTACACTAACTGAGTCATCTGTAAAGGAAGATACCAGGTTGGCAATGCAGAATCCACTTACCCCTTGCCAGGGCCACAAACACCTGCCTGCACCAACTCACTAATTTCACCCCCCACCACTGCCACCGCCACTTCTTTCTGTGAGACATCTTAACCCCTTTTTGTATCTTTCCCATTTACATCCCCACCAACATTCGACCCCTTGGAGCCATATTGCCACAGCCTATGCTGTTCATCCCCCACTAAATAACACAAGGGGTTCTTAAAACAGCTGCTTTCTGTGTAGCGATTCCACTGGCTTATACTGGGCTCTCACACCTTTCCCTGTTTGATCTGAGTGAACACCTGCGTATATAATCGGACTGCAGGTTCACCACACTCCAGCTCTGAAGATGGTGGCATTGTGTTACAGAACATTGCCAGTTCCAAAGTGGGATTAACACTAACACTGAATCACCGTGAAACAGTAAATCCTGGTTCATAGGCATACAGCTTGTGGACAGTATAGTCAGAGAGAGCACTTTCTCTTTTTTTTAATCTCTTATTTAACTCACCTTGTAAATAGGTGTAAATAGTCCCAGATGCTGATACAACTGTAAATACACCAACATTATTTCCAAGATGCTATTCACCACACCACCAACTTAACTAGACACTAATCCTTTGGTTTCAGCTGAATAGTGTTTGGGCATGACCCATCAGTTTCATGTTACAGTGTCTGGAGCTGGTGAACTCATTATTCTCCACTCGCCAAGTTCAGTGGAGTTCAGCAGCCAGAAACAAGTAGCTGAGAGCTTAGTGAAGGAGATATTTTCAGTCTGCCTGGGATTCACAGTGACAAAGGTACAGTGCACTGTATTGTTGCAAAGGGTGCTGTAGAGTGAGAAGCTTCATCGCTTGTGGTAGTTATAATGGGCATGACAGAAACATCTTACATAGATATCTGATTGGAAACACAATACATGTATAATACTCTTGCATTAACGGGTGACCCAAGGCACTTGAAAACTTTACAGTCATGTTGTCTGCAGCATTCACACTGACAGCAGCAGGAGTGCATTTGTAAAGACAAAACCCAAAGCCTGATCTTAGAAAATTGTTAGATATTTTCATAGAGTGATTATAGATAGGTTTGGATTGGTAATTAGATTTATTGGACACTTTTACATGACTACACTTTACAGATCACTGCCTCACAAAGACTTGTGTTTTCAGTCATGGTCTTCATTGCGCTGCTTGGTAATGTCTTCCAGCAGTGGACATCCCTCTGCTTCCAGGCTCCTGTCCTCGCAGGCTGGTAGCCATCTCACACCAAGCTCCTACTCTTCCAACTGCCTTCTCAAGACTGTCTCATAATGGCAGTTGGTCCTTGTTATATAGCCCTGGAACGGACTGCATAGGAAACATTTCTTCCATTATTGCATGTTCTCTCATTGCTGGGAAAAGAAGTACATATGCACATAGCTGTTTCCTAGCAATAGCTGTTGTACTTTTCACTGGGTGCATCCTGTTGTGTTATTGTGTTTCCTAGTAAAGAATTGTAGCAGTTGTACTGTTGCCTGTTTACACAGCTGTTAACTTGGCAATGGGTCTGCATGTCACAATATTATTGTATTTTAATATCAAAACCAGAAGCCTTACCTTTTCAGAGTGGAATGAAAGGCCTTTGTAGTAATGACACAGCCAGAAGCCTAACCTTGTGCACCTGTTGTCAGAAAAAAAAGTTAAGGTAAGGATTTGGGCCTTGTTCCTACAAATAAACCTGTAAGGCTGGCAGCACTAATATGGCAGAGAGCATGGCAGTAACTTTTTAAGTTTTGTAGGTCACCTGCCAGTACATAAGTACTGAAAAAAGATTTGAAGATAGAGGATAATACTAAATGGATCTTAGGAAAATATATTGTGAGGATGTGAGCTGCATAGTAGATGCCCAGACGTGTCTGATGGCAATCTTTGGTACTTGCCATATTGAGCCTTCAAGAAAGTGTGTGTCTTATATATTCCATCCATATTGTAATATGCACGATGACTGATCATTTCTTGATGTCTTCCCAGAAAGTCAAAACACCCAAAGCATATCCCAAAGTAAATTTTAAACAAAAAAGAAATTGGCAGCATTGCTCTAATTAGTTGCATCAACCAATGCTAATATTACAAGGGCTGTTCAGATAGTAACCTCCAGTGAGCTGTTAACAAAACAATCACTGAGAAACATAATTTGATTATATACAAAAAATATGTATGTACTTAAGCCTCTTCTCATTGTAGTCACTACCGGGATTGAGGCACATGTTCTACTGTGGAATAAGGTTTTGTATGCATGTGTCATGAAAGTCTGCTGCCTTTGAGCTCAGCCATGTTTTCACACCTACCATCAGCTCCTCATTATTGTTATTTTCAGTGGGCCTGTTGAGTCATTGGCCACACTCTTGGTCAGTGCACACATAAATGTGTGTGCCTCGTCCCAGCATGAAGGATCTGAAGTGTGGCAGTTCTCCTTCCAGCAGCCCACAGAACACCCAACCCAGTTCTTCAGGGATTAATTTTGTTGATCCTCTGTCAGCTTATCTTCAGGATAGTTCTATCTTGATGTTGGTCAGGAACTTGTAGGTCCCTGATCCCTTAGAGTACCTGGGCCTTTTCAAAGCTCTGACTCTTCCTGTATAGGTACTACCCGCAGACTTTGGCCTCATGGAAATCAGGTTTCTCCCACCTTAGGCTTACCCAGGCTCCCCACTTCCTGCCTGGCTTGCCGTTGCTTTTTCCAGCTTCCACCTAGCACGTCCAGACAATTTTGTTTTCACTAGGTGGAGTCTGCCAACTTCTGAGGTGTGTCTCAAAACTTCTCATGTGCAGGTGTGCTAGAACTGCTAGCTTCCTGCAGAGGTACGCCAGAACTGCTGGCTCCTGATATAGAGGTCCTTGATATAACTGCAAGCAGGTGTCTCACTCCTGTTTCATCCCTGCCCTTGGCTGAAAACTCAACCGCAGATTCATGGTTTGCACCAGTAAGCCATGGTGGTGCACCAGAGCTCCCAGTCCCTTGCCGAAGGGTTTCAAGCTGTAGGGATCTCCCCACAAGGGAGTCCCTGTTTGATTTACAGTTTTTAGTACCAGTTTATAGCCTAATTTCATTATTTTAAAGAAATTAAAGTAGGCCTTTGNGGCAATGGCTTGGCAAACACATTCCTGTGGCAGTGTATACATGCAACAGTAGAAGAACTGTTGGACCCAGTGTTTTATATGGAGTCCATGTCATATCAGTTGCTCAATATGTAGTGAAATGAAAGTAGGGGATTACTCCTTCCCAGATCTTTTTGTTTCCTATTGGTATGCTACAGGTGTTGTCTGGTGCCCTGAGGGGATTGTTCATGGCACTGACTTATTTCCACCCCAGTACCACGTAGGCCTTGGCCGAGTACCTCACATCTTATCTTAGGTTGATCATTGCCCTGTTTATCATAATTTCGGATATCTCCCCTCAAGGCAACATTGTTGCCAGGTTTAGCTTTTGGAAGGGTTCTCCAAGTATATTTGTACCAGAATTGGGAGATGGATGAAAAGAATTGTTGCCAAGAATGATAAACCTGAATGTTATCTGGCTTGAATATATAGAAATGGTGGGATGCTGTTATTGTGTAAAGCACTGTTGGACGAAGACATGGAGAGTCATTCATTGACTGAGCTACATTAGCTGTTGCTGAAGTGGCATTTACATGCAGCCCCGATTGTATCCAAACACGCAAAATGTAGGAGATCTGTTAAGTTGTATGTTCAGTTGTTAGTGGAAGGCTGGGCTTTGGCTTCATACTCTGGACCCTCAGGTTTAATCCTGGGTGATTTCATGTGAAGTTTGTGATGGAAGAAGCAGCAATGAAGTGTTTTTTCTCAAAGTTTTTGTCAGTTTCCCCTGTTAATCATTATTCTACCTTGCTCCATACTTGTTTTTCACCATCCCTTATGGTGTGTGGTAGCCCTGACCAGGCAGCACATTGTCATGTCCTTGGTTGTTAAAACTTTGCAGACCGGCAATTTAAATATTTAAATCACCCTGGGGACCGGCATTTTTAAACCTACTACCCTAACTTGTGCACTGTTCATTTTAAAAATTAATATAAAATCTCCTAATTAATTTTATGAGCTAAAATTTTTGGAGAACATTTACCATTGCTCCTAGAAGTGCTTGAGAGTGTGATATTTCTGGAAACATTCCCCTTTGTGCAGTGGCATTACACAGAACTTGCACATGTAGACAGTCATACTCTTTTTGTTGCGTACTGTGCAAACACGGCATCGCCTAGAAGGCTGCTTCCCCTTGGCATGTTCACTCTTCACAATTTTCACGAGGGTATGTTTCTGTGTATCACCCGAGAGTCGCCCAGGGGGCTCAAAATGAGGCCTGCGTGGGGTGGGAGTAGACGGTCCCGGTCGTACTGAGACTGTCTGCCGCTGGTTCTGCCGCCACTGTGTGGTCTGTAGCCCAGGCTTTTGCCACATTCAGCAGAAATGCCTTGTATTTCAATTTTGAATAAGGGTTTTTTGACAACCAAAAATGAATTGAAAATGGCACAATCTGTTGACCAATACTCTTTCAGATTATCCTTCCTTGTAAGATAATTGCAAAAAATTTTCTCATTTCTGCTGAAGTGACATCCACCCACTTCAGCGCCTTATAACTTCTGTCATAATGTTTACGGTGTTGGAGATAGTATCTGTTAGTTTCCTGACATAGCATGTCAAAGAAACTATCTCCAAAAAACAGTTCCGCTACTTCAGACACTTGTGTTGGGTCCGATGGAATTTGCTTCACCCCTGGATTTCCAGTAAACTGTCCCAAAGCAGGCATTTTGTCTACTTTTCCCCATGTGGCTCTCCTCGCAATGTTGCTACCCACACTTTTGTCAGAGCTACTGTCACTTTCACTTTCACTGTCTGTGGCCACAATTTTTTGTTCGCCCCTGCCACACTCACTATCAGATAGTGAGTCGCTATCACTTGCAGACTCACAAGGGATGTCAAATAGCTCATTGAAAAACAAGTCAGATATTTCTTGTTCTCCGAGAAAACACTTGGACCTCAACCTCTTCCGACCTTGATCCATTTTGCACTAGTAACTTCCTGCCAGGTGCATGCAGCTAGAAGATGAACAAAGGCATTTTCTTTTGGAGTGAGAAAGGAAAACAGTGGGGTCATGTTACTGACTACGAAGCAAACATTCAAGAGGTCTGTCATGCACCAGTCATGCGTCTGCCTGGCACCAGTGCAAGGTATAGTGTGTTTCAACATAACGTGTACTTAAGTCATAATAGTATGCCACCAGTCCTCCACATTTAAAAGCGCTGGGCATAAAAATATGCCACCGGTCCGCAAAGTGTTAAGCTGGATTTATATCTCTGACCTAGCGGCCTCCATAGTCTAGATGTAATGTTCCCACCTCATGACTCGTACGCGGGTCCAAATACCCGGCGGAGGTCGTCGAATTTTTAAGGGCGGAAGAATTCAGGGAACAAGTCCTCTGGGAGGGACTTTAAGCTGTGGGTCCCATGTCATAGCTTTATGGCACGTAAAAGAACCTCATATCTCCAAAGGAGGTCACTGAGCCAAATTAACGGACGTTTCCCGCCCAACAGCAGTCTCTAATACCTCTGGTAGATGGGGGAAGCATTATAGATACCTCTCAGCTAGTAGAGCCGGTCTCGCTGGCTGGGCGGGACTGATGGTAAGCACCAGTACCGGTAGGATATAGAGACTGGTAGAAATCATAGAGGGAAGCACAATGGACCAATACAGGTCTCAGTGCATGGGGAAACCCACCCTCTCCAATAACTAACTAACTATATCTCTGACCTGGCATTTGGCTGGTTACAAAATAAGAAAGCTATGTCTCTTCTGTTATCAGAGACTGCTTATTCTTGACCCTCTGTGGTCGCAATAGGAAGAAGGGGGATGCTTAGTTCCCAGGAGGCACTAGCTTCTGTGACACATGAGCATTCCTGCACCATTGAACTCCAGTAAAGGTGTCTTCCATAGAACCAAAGTACTTCTTTAATCCAGATGCTCATTAGAGACATCTGTTATGTGAAATTCTCCTGCTGGAGGGGACATCAGGTTTCTCAGTAAATGTAACAGAGTCATGTCACAAGGTTGAAAACACGTGAAGCCATGAGAATGGTATGAGGAGACATGATTTCTATAGTTTTATGCCTCCTGTAGTCCAGAGATGTCAGTGCTGTGTAATTATTGAACCATCGATGATGGGCTGCATTCATTATTCAATCAGAACAGATTTTATTTCCATGGAAAGAAGACCTTGAAAAGATAATAGTTGCTCAGCTAATTAACATATTCACATCCAAAGGAGATACATGAGTTGTTAAACTGGTCCCTCTTGGCAAGGGGATATGTTCTCTCATCATAGTGTTTCATGAAGTTGCAATTGTGTTCTTTACTGTGCCACAGTCTTCTATGATACTTTTATTTTTTAGAGATACCTGTTTGAAACAATTCTAACCAGTAGTGATAGTATTGTAATTAAGAGTCTGTTAAATTTTGCTAAGAATCTTCTAATGATGCAGGCATTGCCTAGGAGGATGTTCCATAATGTGACTGGGTTACATAACTCCCCTTCTAGGGAATACAAGCATTTGTTAACAGAATTTGATTTGTTTCATTTTGGTCCGTCACACTAACAGTTACAATTACAAAAGACAAGTCCGTCCAATGTGCCTCCTATGTAACTTGGTTAGGGAGATTCTTAATATTGTCCGTTATGATTTCTTGGGCCGCTGTGCACAACATCGGCCACCTTGAAGAGAGACGACAGGGGTTATTGACACAAACTGTATGGTTTATGTATTTTAATTTTTAACAAAGTTTTTAAAACTTTAAGACAACTTTAAATATTTCTATAACCAGAAAGGCTGCCGTGAGTGATAGATGGAACATTGTATACTTGGACATTACATGTATATTTGATATGACAACTGTTGTAATACTGGTTTCTAAAAAGTGTTTGGTGCCTCTGAAGATGATCCAAATGGATCGAAACATGTAAGGCTAGTGAATCACCAAGTGAGAAAACTGAAATAGTCACATTGGACGGACTTGTCTTTTGTAATTGTATTTGTTAACAGTTTTCACAAGATTCTGCCATTTTACAGTCCTAAGTCAGATTAACCCAATCTGCAGTTTCATACCCTATTTCTTCAAATGTTAATGTTGTTCATTTTATTATACTTGTATATTATTAATACATATAATGGGAAGTCATAATGTTTTAATTATCACCATGAGAAAATCATAATTCCAAAATATTGTTCTATATAGGAGATAGCCCGTTTCCTGAGCTTGCCAAACAGTCGAATTTGCCCATGCCAAGTGGACAGAGGGAGCCACCGGAAGAGGCAGAAGCAAAATGATGACGTTGGTTGAGAAAGTGGAGGCTCGTTCTGTGATATGGTTCCTGCATTTGCAAGGGAAGTCTGCCAGGGAGATCTTCGAACAAATGACCTCTGTGTATCAAGAAGGTGTACCATCATATGACACAGTGGTCAGGTGGAAGAGGCACTTTCATTGTGGACAGACAAACCTCAAAGATGAACCCCGAAGTGGAAGACCACATCTCGCTGAGGAGCCAGGAATTGTGGCACAGGTGGAAGCTTTGATCCTATCCGATAGGCACATAACTATCAAAGCTATTGTTCATGAGGTCTGCATTAGCCATGGATTGGTTTTCAATATCATCCATGATGAGTTACACATGACAAAGGTCACTGTGCATTGGGTGCCACGTTTGTTGACACCAGTTCAAAAACAGCAATGGACGAATGTGGCAAAGAAACTTTTGCAGTTGTGTCAAGACAAAAAGGTGGAATCTTTCGACCACCTGATCATGATGAATCAATGAATGTTGGATTTATCATTATGACCCTGAAACAAAGGAAATGAGCAAGCGGTGGAAACATGCAGACTCATCGCCACCAAGGAGGCCATATCCCAGCCATCGTCAGGAAAAGTGATGTTGAGCATGTTCTGGGATTGGCAGGGTGTCATGATGACCAACTACACGCAAAAGGACACCATCACTGGCGAGTACAACCAGAACCTTCTGAGAAAATTATGGGAGGAAATCAAGAGAAAGTGACGCGGAATCCTGGGAAAAGGTGTGCGACTTCTCCCCCATCCACCACATTCACCAGACCTGGCACCAAGCAACTTCTTCCTCTTCCCCTGGCTAAAGAAGCCTGTTACGGACCGATTTTGAGATTGGAAATTTAAGGCATTACCAAAATGTTCGAGACTTGTGAAAAGTGTTTTACAGCCATTACATTAGTATGTCAACACCTTGACAGGCAACTAGGTTAAGAATGTAGATGATCAGCATTTATGCGTAATCACATAAGTAAGAAGCTCTGCTAACGGGGCCACTGGAGATGGTAATATTATTATTTACGCAGTGATGAGATACCATGGGCCCACCCACAACCACACGGAATAGCCAATTAGAATATAACTTTGGAAATTGAGGACAACAAGGGGAGTTAACTTCCCTCTTTCGTCCACAGCCAATTCAGCAAGTTAAAAGATATAAATTACTGAATTTAGGAGACTTGTGATCTGATCCAAAAACATAATATTGAGTTGTCAGCCGGAGGCTCTCTTCAATATGGGCCTTACGAGCGGAGGCAGTGGGCCTGCATCTTTTTATTCCAAGTAAGTCACATTTACTCATATAAGCCATGTTGTTAAATATTATGGTTGATAAAAGTGTGTGGAAAATAACGAAAGCTAACTCCAGTGTGCTCGGCGAGCCCTTAGGGGAGAGTAATAATTATGTAACAAGTAATTGCCTAGGGAGATAGTCCAGCAATATGTCTGTGTTATGGTGTATGTGTCAAGATTACTGGTAGTGTGTAGTGATAAATATAGTATGTGGGCTTTTAATATGTATAACTAAGGGTAAATTATGTTAAGGGAAAACAGGAGGAAGTGTAGGAAGAAGTAAAGACCCTATGTAGACCCGACTGTAGGTCGGTCTTGTTAATATTGTAAATAATGTAAATAAGAGTGTAAATAGACAGGGTAGTTAGAGCAGGATGTACAGGGATTGTGATTGACCCCATAATCACCCTTCCACGACCGATCCCGAGGATCCTGCCAAAACAAAAGGCAGCAGCAGCCAAATGCTTAAGGGGAGGTACTAGGAATGAACAGGGATAGGCACCTGCCACGAAGGCAGCGTTTAGTAGCCTTGGTATCAACGCCCCCTTAAGAATAATAATACTGTAATACGTTGCAACCTGCAGACTATATGAAGAGTTGTCAGGAGAGAGCTATGACTATATGTCAGGGGGTAGTTCCCACCCTAGAGATGACAGACGATAGGTAGAGGCGGGTCAGACCTGACACGCCCGCTCTACGCCAATAATAAGAGGTGACAGTGATGAAAGGGCCAGCCCACAGAGGACGCTCGACTACCGCGCTACCGGCCCTTAGTACCTTAATCACCTCTCTTAGAACATAAAATAGATGGTGGCAGCTTTAAGTAAGGAAGGAAGCCCAGAAACAGGAGTAGCCTAGCTGAGGGTAAGCCAGGATTATTGTGTTAACTCCTTACAGCGTAAGCTGTGGTGGCAAGGAGAGGTACCTCCACGCCCCCCTGCCACCGCGGCGTTACAAGTGGTGGCAGCGGTGGGATACCTCCACGCCCCCTGCCACCACGGCGTTACAAAGCCACTTCATGCTAAGCAATTCCAAGACAATGATGTTATCATTTCTGCAGTGGAGGACTTCCCAAACATTCAAAATGAGACCTTCTATGATCAAGGTATCCAGCAGCTAATTCATCGGGGAAAATGTGTGGCCTTGCAGGGGCTATATGTAGAGGACTAACTCACATACAGTTTCTTGCACCCGTGTCTCTGTTTCTTCTGGGTGATAATTAAAATTTTATGACTTCCTGCACATATTAATATAATTTATCCTAATATTATACTGTCCACTAAGCGTACATCTTCCAAGTGGTCTGTTTCCTGTACTGTGTAGGCCTACAGGGTGTCACTGCCCATTAGTTTCTGACCACACTGTGTGGCATGTGTCTTCCACCTGCTGTCACAATAGTTTGACCATACTTAGAGCAGGCTGGCGACCCCATTCTCTCATTTTAACCTCACTTGACTTAGCACAAGCACTAACACTTGACTGTGTCTGGGATCAGGAGGATCATCTGTTCTGGATGTGGACTAATTCAGTTCAGGCCTGTTTTTATCTGTCATGCATGCTCCATACCTATCTTATCCTAAATGATCTGATCATTCTACTGATATCTTGCAAATACTGCAAGCTCCCCATTGTACCATTCCATCCTTCCCCGTATTACTTGTACTTCCTCACTTACAGGCCCAGATCTTCTCATCAACACCTTGTCTTCCCTTAAATCCAGTGTACACAGTGCTAACTCTGCTACAGGTTGACTCTAGCATGAGATGTCATACAGTGCTAGCTTTCCATTTCTAAGTTGCAGCTTGAACTGAAAGGTTTACACATGTTTGTAATTTCTTGCAGGTTGTGAGTTTTAACTTGGTCAAACTATGAGCTGTCATTATTTCAGTACAGTACTTTCTTTAATGAATTCAGTTTTGTATAATTTTTAAATTTATATTTTTAATTTGTAAAAGTTTCTTTGTCTTCCATTTGCAATTTACATAAGACTGTCTTGGAAGCTCTTTGTATCCACTGTTGCAACCATCAGTCATCTCTCTTTTATCTCATCAGTTCTTTCCTCAACTGATAATCATCCATGTCCCTCAAATAACTGTGACACTCTGTCTCATGGACTCACTCCTTTTGAATACTAGAGCCGAACTATGTGTGCCTCTCATCAGATGCTACTTCTAGAATCAGATTGTCGCTAAATTTTAACATGACATGAGGTAAAGGTAAAGTTGTCCCTGTACTTAATTAATTAAGCACCATGCCTTGAAGAAGTGTGGGGGAGTTGAGGTATAACTCCAGTATTCTTGATCTCAGCACTAGATGGAGGTAAATGTTCAGCTTCATGCCCTCGTTGCTTTAACCCCAGGGAAAGGGACCTTGCTACGCATTGTATAGGAGGCTGAGTGGACCTCAGAGATGGTCTGGATGTTACAGAGAGGAGAAAAATGTCTTGCCCCTTCCAGAAATTGAAGCCCAGTCGTCCAGCCCATAGCCCATCGCTATACTGACTGAGCTATATGAGCTCATGACATCACATTCAATTAATAAGATGAGAACTGGCACCAAATATACTGAGCTTTAGAGTGAGAAACCAAATTACACACTCATACAAGAAATGGATAAGATATAGTTTTGTATATTTTAACCTTTATGTATTTTGGTGGAAATGAAGAAGAGAGAGTAAAGAATTCTGAACTGAGTGGTAGCAAATATTCCCCAAATTTTGTCTGATCTGTAGTTTTCATTTGCTGCTGTTTTTCCCCTTGATGTTTTAACTTTATCACATTCTCTCCATCTTATTATGTGTATTGTTTTTGCATATCAATTAATTACATTTGTGACATGAACGGCCGTGGGGATTCGTTGTGCTGACCACGCGACTCCCTCTATCTGCTAAAGTTGGCACTGACTTCGCTGACAAGCAGCAGTCACTCAGTCAGAATAGTTTGCTTGTGGACTAAAACCATGGAGTTTTTTTTTTTTTTGTGACGTGATCAGACTTCTTTATTTCAGTTAATGTTTCAACCTGTCAGAACTTTCTATCCCTTAGACTTAACACAAAGTGTGTGTTCACAAGGTTATGGGGGAGGAAGAAATGCTGCGAATGAGAAAATCCAAAATCACCAGAATCTTCTGTTTTATTTTAGTACACAAAACAAAGCGGGTAAAAAGATCTTACATAAAGAATTGTTATGGAGAATAAAGGGGAATCACCATTCTTGCTAGAAATGTGTCATCAGTAACGTTATAATGGTTACTCTTTTCCAGCCACTCTGTTTTGCCATGGGTTAGGCAATAGAACTGTCTTTCTCTGTCTGTCATTGTAGAGTAAATGTATCCTGGCTTTCCCTTCCACTCACTAGACTGTAATGAAGTTTCCCATTGATGTTCATCTTATGTAGTGCTTATGTTTCAGCATAGTGACTGGCCAGGATTATCTGTGTCAAATCCTTTCTCCTTTGCTGAAGCAGCAGTTGTGGTGGTAGTTGATGGGGTGTCCAGCCTCGGATTGAAGGAGGGTCACCACTATCCACTCATCACAGATGAGGATGAATCTGTGATCTGGCAGTCTATGCATGATCGTATCTTGAGCCGTTACCCAGGCCAGAATGCCACGTTACTGAGGATGGATCTTGCAGAGGAGGTGGGGCATGCACATGTTTATTGACAACTTAATACTACTCTTTAAGTGTTTTACTATATACATACTGACCTCTCATTGGAGTATTGTATCCTTTGAAAAATGATGTGTTCTGATATGTGGTACCATGTAAATCTTGTGTGAACTGATGTTTCGGAGGAATGTATTGTCTCCATCTTCATGGTAGAAATGTCATTTCACACAAGATCTACACAGCACTACATCCAAGAAAACGGCATTCTTCGTAGTCACCACTGTGAAAACCTCAAATCTTACATTGTTTTCTTTAATCACATAAGTAGGTGTGAATTTCTGCAGATGTATCACTTTTCATGTTGTCTCCCTCATGTCTTATGGCATGGCAGAAAGCAGTATCCTTCCTAGAAGGGGATAACATGTTAAGCTTTTACATTACTGTGTTTGGAAGATCTGAGGTTCTCACAGCAGTGACTTTGGAGGTCTTCTGGGGCAGATCTGGTAGATTGTAACTGTTGTTTCAGGGGAAAATGCCACAGTCAAGTTTAGGGTAGAACTGTAAGCTGAGCATATAAGAGAATGATACCAATGTAGAGAGGGAGAACCGCTTCCCATTACATCTGCATTCAGTGTATCTGTTCCTTTTTAATTTGACTGTCTCCTTTTGGTGTACTTGCTGCCCCCTGGTTCTGGTCCTGTGTATCTGAACTGTCCCCCCCCTCATGCTTGGCTTACTTTTCTACCCTAAATGTGGAGACATGATGTTCCTGTGAAACATCAGAAACTACCAGATTCTACAGCATCACATCTCAGAAAATACTTATCTTCATGCTAGGTTTCTATCAACCAGAACTGATGAACCAAAATGCCATCACATCTATTATTTGGTTGTGATGTGGTGTCTTTCCATCTCCTTGCAGTCTAATGGGGTGCAGTTCATGCATCACCCACTCTGTAGACAAACTTTATGCTTCTGTCATTTGCGTGTCCCGCCTTTCAGTGTGGAAACTTTGGCTATGTTATTTTTATGATGCCTTCAGTTTTTCGGCTATATAGCCATAAGTTTTACACTACAAACATGTTTTTAGTTGTGAGTTGAAGGTCATGTGATACTGTTGCTAAAAATCTGCAATGCTGAATGTAATTTCTGAAAGTAGATTTGAGCTTGAGAGATTATTCATGAAGTTCTGAAATGGTGCTCTTGGTGAGAATAAAAGCAGTTTTATAATAAATAACTTCTTAATTTATTTTTAAAAACCTTAAATTGTTCTGTATTTTTTAGTTTGAAGGGTAAGTTGTTATGTATTTTTATTCCCATGTTAATTGTAATTTTTTGGCAAGAAACAGTGTTGCATAATTGAACATACAAATCATGTTTCCCTTCTATGTTATACTTATAAATATTGGAATATTGAGTCATATGGATCTTATTCTTTTTATATAACACAAGATCTCAAATATGTATAATGAAGTTACAGTTAAAATCTTAAAATCACCAAACAGACTTCTACAAGAGACCCTGTTATTGACTCCTTTAATAAGTCTTTGACCTTTTTTCTGTATTTAAATACTGCATCACTGCCCCTTACTCCCCTCCCCCAAATATAATACCATAGAGTAGATTCAAATTTTGTAAAATAAACATTTCATAATACAGGTATACTTACTTAAGTCACATAAGGATTTAACCAAAAAAAGAGCTTTGTTTTAACACATTGCGGACCAGTGGTTTAAACATTTAAATCACCCTGGGGACCGGCGTTTTTAAACCTACTACCCTAACTTGTGCACTGTTCACTTTAAAAATTAATATAAAATCTCCTAATTAATTTTATGAACTGAAATTTTTGGAGAACACTTACCAGAGCTCCTAGAAGTGCTTGCGCATGTGATATCTCTGGAAACATTCCCCTTTGTGAAGAGGCATTACGCAGAAGTTGCACATGTAGGCAGTTCTACTCTTCTTCTTGTGCTCTGCGCACACACGGCACTGCCTAGAAGGGTGTTTCTTCTTGCAATATTCACTCTTCACAATTTTCACGAGAATATGTTTCCGCATATCACCCGAGAGTCGGCCAGGGGGGTCTACTTGAGGCCTCTGGCGGGTGCGAACAGATGGCCCCGGCTGCACTACGTCTGTGTCTGACGCAGGTACTGCCGCCACCGTGACGTCAGTAGCCCAAGCTTTTGCCAGTTTCAACAGAAATGCTTTGTATTTCAAAGTAGAATTTCTGTTCACCTTTTTGAAAACCGTAAATGAATTGAAAATTGCACAGTTTATAAGCTACAGTGCAACTTTCTTCGTCCATTTTACTGTTTTCCTAGGAAGGGAATAATAGGCCAAGAACTGGTCGGCCCTATCAACTCCTTTCATGAACATATTATACTCGGAAATACAAAGAGGCTTCTTTACTTGCCCATGTCGTCTTTGAACATCGACCATGCTCGAATTGTGAATAGTGGAAACCATATTCACAATGCGAGTATCCCTCCAGGACTGAAGAAGAATGTCCCCCTTCCGTCAAAGAAACTATCTCCAAAAAACAGTGACGCAACTTCAGACACGTCCGTTGGGTCCGATGGCATCTGCTTCACCCCCGGATCACTAGTAAACTTTCCCAAAGTGGGGGCCGGTGCGTAAGGCAGACAATCTTGCACCCATCTTTGAGCTGATTGTCTAGATATTGTGGGACCCTCAGCGTCCCACAACCTTATAGGCCTTCATGGCCTGTTACAAGGATAGCTTTACTTTTTTTTTTTTTTTTTTTTTTTTTTTTTTTTTTTTTTTTACTTGAGGTATTTGGTTAAAAAGGAACTGTGTGCTCTATTTACATCTGTTTGTAAGTAAACGTCTTCCCATATTTCATTTTTAACTGATTGTTAAATATACATATATATTTCTTTTTGAAAAGACTCTTCTTACAGTTTTCCCTGAATGAACCAAGGGGCATTTAACAGCTGTGTCCATAACTTGGGCAAAATGGTCTGAATACTCTCTAGTTCAACTACCTTTATTGTGGTGCGATAAAATATCTTATTTCTAATCATTACATCAATTAAGAGCTTGAGTTTGTTGTAACTCTCATTGGACATGCAATATTTAATAAACTGTTTGACAACAACAAACTTAGTAAAGCTCTTTGATGAATAATTTCATCTAATAGGTTATATTCCGTGATCCACATATCGCCAAAAATCGTCCCCTTTTCATTACCTTTCTTATAATTTCATCCAATATTCCTAGAAATATTTTTACATCACTGTGAGGAGATGTATATATACAAATTACTATAATTTTAAAATCAACAAATTCGGTAGCAGATATTTCAATTTCTTTATCTCTTCCTAAATTCTTTAAAAAGGTTATCTCCCTAACATTTATTATATTAGAAACAAATTTACATGAACCTCTATGCTTATCTTTACCCCTGCAGAAACTGTCTGCCAGTTTATAATGTTCAGTATTTATATGAAAAAGTTGATCCTTGTGTAGCCAGTATATAGAAAAGCATAAAATATATGGCTTTGATAACCATGACCTGAGCAATGCATTTAACTCCAATAATTTATTTCCCAAACTTTGAACATTATGATATAGAATACTCAAATACTGTGTTTTTTCCTCTACTTGGAGGAAAGACGGTTTCTTGTGGGGAATTTACTGTAAAGAATCCTTACTTCTTTTTAAGGGTTGATGTCTAGTTCTCTCAGACAGTAAGCCAGCCTTTTCCTGTTTCATTGAGTCATCTTCACTATTCATACCATCTTGTATACCTTACTTATTTACACAAATACTCTCCTGAAGCTCCCGAACTTCCTACACATGATTATTCCCATTTAACTTATTGATTACATCACACCTAATCACAAGTGAGGTGAGGATCAGAATTAGTTACACACAGAAAGTATTGGAGGCAAACTTCCCCTTTGGGGTATGGTTAAAATAACCCCCTAACAAAGTTCAGGTTTGGATATAAAAATTTAAGGCAATTAACACATTCACCCCCACATCCAACCAGCATTTGAATAAATTTTAGCAAGTGTATATTGCCGTATTCCACTTAGGTTGGACAGCAGCATATGCAGACAGATTCCTATCTTGTCATACTTCACGAGTGAAGTATTTCTGGATTTTACTGGTCAATGAATGCATCAAAAGTACCCTGACATTTAAAAACCCTGGGCTGGGCATAAAAATTACCCACTGAGAGTCTAGTAGCAAATGTGTTAAACATCAATGAAGGTTCATGCCCTTGCTGCTTTACATCTAGGGAAGAAGCCCCTGGTTTGACTTAGAGAGGGTACTGTGTGGGCTACAAATCCAGGCTGGACACTGGAGAAGAGATAAATCTCTTGTTCCTTCCATTTCCTCAGTTATTCAGCCTGTAGCTTGGTCAGCATACTGACTGAGGGACTCTTGCCTGTATTGCGTTATATTCACATGTTTTACAGATATAGTGATTTACATCATAATCATCTACAAAATCATTCTTTGATCTTTTGTTATGGTGCTCATATCCATGTCCTATGTTAATGCAATTTTTCCTGAATATGACTGAAAATTAGGATTCATTCATACACTGAAATCCCTGTTGTGTTATATGAATAGTGTATCATTATTCTTTGTTGTTTAATGTAGGTAATATTTGGTTGTATTTTTCCATAGGGAAAGCCATATCATAGTTTGTTTGGTGATTCTGAGGGTACCCACACAAACTGGACTGTCAGCTACTTGGACCCAACTGTGTCCGAAGATAAACAGTTCCTTGATGAAATGAGGGTACTCAGCAACATTTCAAAATTGGTAAGAAGGGTCAGTGATTTAGGAGCCTGAGGCTTGTTATGAAGGAAGATGCTTAATTGATCAAGGAATACAGAACATTTGTTGACAACAGTGCTGTATTGGCTTCTTAGGTGGAGTCTGGACTTGTATACAGGGATGGCGTGCCTGATGTCTACTGGAAAGTGGTGCGCTCATTGCACCCTGTCATTGATTTACATGGTCCTGATTCTGGGGCTGCCAAAGAAGCGAAGCAAATTCTCCAAAATGTGATACACATCATCAAGAAAGCTTATGTTGCTGCCTACCAGAGCCGGGTCAGTATTTTGACTTGTAGCAGTTCCTTCCCATGCGCCTATATGGAGATGCATGTAGAGTGTATTGCGAGCCATGTATGTGTGTTGCCAGAATCAGCCAGCCAGTTTTCATGACATTTGGTGCAAAGATCGTGTAGTCTTATGAAAAAGTTAAATATTTCCATCCAGTGTGACTGGTTATAAATATTTCAATTATTCATGCCCTTACATGTTTCGGTCTTCAGAGACCATCTTCAGAGGGACACCTTTACATCAATACAGTTAGAAGCCACTATTACAGTACATGTTCTAAAAGTTAAAATATATACATACAATATAAATAATATACAATTGAGTGTAAAATCTAAAATCTCTACAACTACAGCAGCTGTTCCAGTATATTAAAATATTTATAGTTAGTTTGATAATATTATTAGAATTTGTAAACCAAGCTGGTTCTTATCAAACTAACTATAAATATGTTAATATTGTCATGTGGATGGCGCAACAGGAAGTAGGGGTCACGTGAACTCTGTGGTCTCGCAAGTGACGTCACATACCCCCACTCCTTCCATCATTACACCGCACTTGGTAAACACCCCTCCCCCACGGTGACGTAACAGGACTTCCCACTGTGACATAGTAGGGAACACCGCAGTTACTACGCAGCAATAAACAACTCTCGGCAGCGTTCGCAAGCAACGCCTGTAAAGATGGCATTTACGCAACAGTGAAGAGATCACGTAACTGTTTTCTGTGTTGTCAGTTCGAAAGCTATGTAACGAGGAGAACAGGTAACCAGTCAGATGGAGTCTAGCGTTCACCAGAGTGAAAGGAAGCAGAAGACGTAATTGTGATACTGTACATGGCAGTAGTGGTGTAATTGTGAGAGTGAGTGTTCAATAAATTCGCTACATTCGATACTGCGTGAAGTTATTTGTCGCACATTATACACCCAACATGTGACAGTTTGGTGTCAGAATTGGTTTACAAACTTGAACACACCTCAACTAATAATCGAATTTATGAGTACATTGAGTGTTATCCTGCAAAAAGAAAATGGACACACAGCAGATGATGGAGATGGAAAAATTGTTTGAGCGCCTAGTGGTGAAAATGAATGCTGATAGAAAGACTGACAAAGAGGAAATACTGAAAAATATGGATGAATACCAGGCTAAGACAGACGCCATTTTGCTGGCCATGCAAATGATGGAAACCAGCCACAGGGAAATAGTGGCCGAAATCAAACCCAAAATGGACGTAAAGACGATGGCCTGCCAAGAGATGGAGGAACCTCTAGAAGAAAAAGAGCAAACCTCAGTGGACAGGAAAACTGAGGTGGCCCAACAACGAGAGGTCCCCATAGAAGACACCACAGTGATGCCGGTTGGAGAACTGAAGAAGAAAAGGCGTAAGGACTGAAACCTGGCCGCGGATCACCGCCGCCAGATGAATGAACGGACCCAGTGTGAGGATGGGTGCTGAAGAAAAGGACTGGCCATCGCCAGGAGAGAGACGAGCCGCCATGTGAAAATGACACAGCAGACTAAGAAAAACGACAAGAAGATGCCCCACCGTGCAACAGTGACACGACTCAAAAAAGACATCCTCAGGGTGAACAAGACCCAGGAAAAGTGTCGACCACGGAAAGAAGTGGCCGCTGAGAGAATCAGGATGACCCGCCACGCAGGAGTGGCATGGCATAGGAGACACAAGGACAGGGACAATGCTGCAGCAAGATCCCAGAAAAGGCAAGAGCTCCAGAAGCGACGTCGAGCACACCCAGGAGACAACAGAAGAATAAGGAACCCATTCCTAGGAGCATGAAGACATTACACGAGGCCCTTGGACAAGCTCTCGAGTCGGAGGGCATGAAGGGAACCATCTGGATTTCCAGTAGATTAAGAGAGGTGAGACACTGGACACTGTGGAGAGGTCGACCCCCTCTGAAACGGAAAAAATGGAATAGCACAGAGGAAGAGTCGGTAATGTAGAAGCACCGGTCTCCCCAACGAGAGTGAATGAGCGATGAATGAATGTGAAACAACGGATTGACGAACGCTGGACCATGGAATTGCTCGGGATGAACAATCCTAAGAAGGGAGCAGAGGATGTAACGGCTGGAGAATAGTCGCTGCAAGAGGAGTAGCCGAAACAACAGGAGAGACAGCAAGCACAGTAACAGGAAGAAAAAGGAACGGGGATGTACCGTTAGGCTGTTCAGGATGAACAACCTTTAGAAGGGAGCAGTGCAAAATGGATGGTACAACAGGAAGTAGGGGTCACCTGAACTCTGTGGTCTCACGAGTGACATCACATACCCCCACTCCTGCCATCATTACACCACGCTCAGTAAACACCCCTCCCCCACGTTGACGTAACAGGACTTCCCACTGTGACGTAATAGGGAACACCGCAGTTACTACGCAATAAACAACTCTCGGCAGCGTTCACCAGCAACGCCTGTAAACATGGCATTTACACGACAGTGAAGATATCACATAACTGTTTTCTGTGTTGTCAGTTCAAAAGCAACATAACAAGGAGAATGAGTAACCAGTCAGTTGGAGTCTAGCATTCGCTGGAGTGAATGGAAGCAGAAGACGTAATTGTGATACTGCATATGGCAGTAGTGGCGTAATTGTGAATTGTGTAATTGTGAGAGCGAGTGTTTAATAAATTCACTATATTCGATACGGCGTGAAGTTATTTGTCGCACGTTATACACCCAACACGTGACAATATCTTGGAACAGCCACTTTAGTTGTAAAGATTTTAGATTTTACGCTCAGTTGTATATTATTTATATTGTATGTATATATTTTAACTCTTAGAACATGTACTGTAATAGTGGCTTCTAACTGTATTGATGTAAAGGTGTGCCTCTGAAGATGGAAACATGTAAGGACATGAATAATTGAAATAAAAAAAAATCTTAACCATTCACACTGGACAGAAATATTTAACTTTTTCATAATATTATGTGTGATGGACCAGAATGAAACAAATCAAAATCATGTAGTCCTTTAAAAGTCACTACCTTCGGTGTTTTGTGAATTAGTTAGCACTCCTGTTGTCTCCTGGGATGTGATAACACGAAGTCTGGTACATCATTACAATCTATGTAACTGTTTACCAGACTGTAGACAGTGTCACATCCTAGAACACAATAATCTTTGAAATTTTCTACTTGAATACCTCAGATCTCACTTCTGCTTTGTGTTTAGGAGGCAAGTAGTTAAAATTTTGACAAGCAGGAGACTGCTTTAGAGGTTTATCTTCTTGTATCTCTCTTCATTCTTCCCAAGGCAAATGCTAAATAACACCTTCAAATAGCCACAGACACTCCATTTCATACTCACCTAAATGCATACATAATTTTGTCAGTTCTCATTTGATGTATATGGAGGCATTTGGTAAAGTGTTGTCAAACCAATCCACCAGCTGCCTTCAACAGTAAAGAACACATTGCAGACATTTGAGATGAATGCAGTCATGATCAGAATGGGATCCTATGCACTAATGGATATTCAGGAAACATACAGCTTTTGTAATTCTGAAAATGACATGTGATGAGTACAGAGAATGTTAGAACTACATTTTGAATCTGTGATAACTGAAGAAATATTGGAATTGCAGATATTTATTTTTGTAAGACAAGAGATACAAACATATTCAGATCCTTATACAGAATGTTGTGCAGTTATAAATACAGTCAACTCTCGATTATCCTGGGGCAGATTAACCGGTTTGCGGCTTAACCGGGGCTACTGAGGCTTTTTTGAGGCTTATATGTTGTTTAATATTCATTCACTTTTGTTTCACATGGTGAGTTGTAACACAATTTTCGCACTAGCATGAACCGAGCTCTGCATTCTTTTGTCCTGTTATGCTAACACAATGTTCTAGGGTAGGGGTGAAATAATGCAAGGATTTGTGGAAAGTTTCAAGGACAGATACATCGTCCCAGTTAGTTTCTTTGTATCGATCTTCAAGTGCGTTATCAAAATGTCAGGGTGTAAAAGGAAGCATGTTGTGTTAAGTATTCAGCAGAAAAAGGAAAATGCCATGAAAAAGTAAATGACAGTATTAAATTTTTTTAAGTGTTAAGTGTGAATATTCGTAAAAAGTGTTGGATGTTGTTGAAGACTGTGATTGAAATAACTAATTCATACTTCAGTGTAATGTAAAAAAAGTATTAAATAGGCCATGAGATGACATAAAAATGAGGTTGAATAAATTTAAATACAGGTAGGCCTATAGTATTATGAAGGTACAGTATTACAGTACTACTTTTAATAAAATTTGTCTTAACCGGGTTTTCGATTAATCGTGATTTCCATCCCCACCATTATCCTGGATAATCAAGTGTTGACTGTACACATATGGTAATGACCAAGACTTCATAGATTACATGTACATATGTGATCATGTAAAAATGGTATGAAACATTGAAGACAACTGCAGGTTACATGCTGTTAGATCATGGACTAAATAAAGACATTTTAGAAGAATTACAGTCAGAATTATACAGAATTATCAGACTCATTGGTGACATTGAGCAAGAAAATAGAAGACAGAATATGAAAACAGTATAAGCAAACTCTGTTGAGGTACAATTTGAGGAGCCTGTGGTTAAAGTCTTATTAGAGGGGAAAGCTTGTTAAATGGGAGATGTTAATTTAGACACTCGTAGTCTGTAATTTATTGTCTAAGGGTACATTATTATTATTCATATTTTTTCAGCAGTGTGAAGGAGTATAACACAATATTTTAACAGTACAACTTACTATTCACCATCACAGAAGCACAGGGGCTATTCGGAAAGTGACCTCTGGTGAGCTGTTAACAAAACAAGCAATGAAAAAATGTATTGTATATAAAAAATACACACATACTTAAGCTACTTCTCAACATAGTCACTGCCGGAATTGAGGCACTTGTCATAACAGGGAATAAGTTTTTGTATGCCTCTTGAAAACTGAAATTAACAGTTGTATGGATCCGTTGCCCTGACCACGCGACACCCTCTATCAGCTAAAGTTGGCACTCACTTCGCCAACAAGTGGTGATTGCTTGGTTGGTATAGTGCGCTTGCGGAGTACAGACCACGGAGTTGCAGTTGTTGTGTCAGAGAAGTCTGCCACCTGTGAGCCTAGCCACATTTTGACACCTTACATCAGCTCATTATTGTTGAAGTGCTATGGTCACAACCAGTTCTTCAGATAGGTAAACAGGTGGTAGTCACTCGGAGCAAGATCGGGGCTGTAAGAAGGGTGGTCAAACAACTCCCAGTTGAAATGCTTCAGCAGTGCTCGAGTGCAAGCACCTGTATTCCGAAGCGCATTGTTGTGTAGGAGCGCTACACTGGATATCAGCATTCCATGCCATTTGCTCTGGATGGCTGTATGCAGTTTTTTGTTGTTGTTTTTTGCAGTACACTTCTGATGATATTGTGGTCCTTTGTTGCGTGAATTCCACCACTCCTTTCCTGTCCGAGAAATCAGTTGCCATTAGCTTTCTGGTAGGCAGGCAACGTTTGTTTAAGCTTTTTCAGCTTGTTTAATGATTGTATGTGCATCCACTGCTTTAACTGCTCTTTGGTTTCAACATTCACAAATGAAGCCCAGGTTTCATCACTTGTTACAATGTGATTGAGAAATTCATCACCATCTTTTTTGGTATCATTCTAAAAAGTCTGCCGAAACTGAAGCCATTCTCTGCATTTTGAAATTCATTTCACTTTGTCCACCAAAAATTCCACATGACCAGACCTGGGCTTGAACCTGGGCTGCCGCAGTGGGAAGTCAGCAGCTAACCACCTGAGCTATGGCACATCGTGCGGCCTATTGCACGTTTACTTTCCAAGCTGTTATAGCTGGCAATTCATAAAGGCAGTGGTAGATTCTGAACGGTTCTTATGACGGTATGTAACACTCAGGATTCCTAGGTTTTTGGACTTTGTCCATTGTCCAGTATTGTAAAGAACACAGTGTTTTGGAAACTGAATCTGTTTCCATCCTCAGGTGAGGTGGTAGGAGACACCTACTCTGTTGGATGTCTTAGACCTAATGTCAATTACTGGACAGCCTATGACAGTATAACTACAGGTATATATACACAATGAGATCAGGGTTTGTCAACTAGAGATAATAGGAAAATGTACAATAAAAGTTATGATAATGGATGTACAGACCAGAAACTAAGACAGAAAAAGAAGTCAGAATTAAATGCAACAGACCAAATCCATAAACACCAATGGATAGAAAGAATTTGAAGATTTATGTGTCATAACAGTATATGCCCACTGCTAATGCCATCTGTGGAACCAAAATTTAACCACAGAACTAAAATGATGTAGATAGCCATGAAGAATCTACAGTGGAACCTCGCTTAATGAGCACCTCTCATAACGAGTAATTCGCATAACAAGTGAAACAAATTGTAAAAAAAAATGACTCGCTTAACGAGTGACTTTTCTCATAACTAGTGACGAGAGGGGAAGTCCCGGATTGTGCGCTTGCTACATCAGTCTGTGTTTAGCACTCGTTCCGCTAGCATCTTAGTGTCGCTTGTAATCACACATTTTTCGAAACTTGTGTTCAGACATATTATTTGTGATTTTTTTTTGTGCAAAGTTCAATAACCCTTGCAAAAATATCCCTGAAGAAAAAGCTGCAAAAAGACAGCCATAAGAGAATAAAAATAACCGTAGAAATGAAACGTAAAATCATTGAAAAGTGAGAACGAGGTGTGAGCGTGGCTGATCTAGCACACACATACAATCGGTCTACATCAACGATTTGCAGTATCCTCAAGGAGAAGGAGGTAACAGCAAAGCAACAATCTTCTGGCGCAATAAGAGAAATGCTGAAAGCATGGGAAACTTGCATTGTACATTGAGAAGCATCACCCTAATAAGGCAGTGGCTGTGCGCGCTACACATTTATTTAATGATAATGCTGTGTCGCATTTTCACCAAATTTTGAAGTGTCAGCGAAAGCAAATGTCTCTAGACAGCTTTCTAGTAAAAAAAGAATTAGATATGTATCATAAAAAAGTAATTATTTTTTTTCCTGCAAATCGAATTCGCATTCCAGGTTGGTTCATTCCTCATAGAAGAAAAGATGAAGATGATTCACGCTCCTTAACAATGTATATATAATTTTCTTTGAATAAACGTTATACATAAAATTTTTTGAGTATTTTTTCGGCATAGAACGCATTATCGTATTTTACATTAATTTATATGGGAAAAATTGTTTCGCATTACGAGTAAAATTCTGGAATGAGTTATGCTCATTAAGCAAGGTTCCACTGTATTAGGTCATACTGATATTCCCTATTAGTTGCTGAACTCATTGATGATAAGGGGGATGCGTATGGGAGAAATATCCGAACGGGTTTGGCTGATTTGATTTGTTAAACATACCATATGGGCTGATTCATTGTATTTCCTATAACCACTGTTACTTTGAATATCCTGGCTTCATCCCAGCCTGCCTTCTGATCTTTATAGGCATTTTGGGAAAATTTTTATTTTTCTAGAAAACCCTCTTTGGTATTATGCCTGTATTCACGGAGTTGAATGGTTGGCACTCTTCTTCACAAATGTAGCATCTGCCACATTCACAGAGAATGCCATAAGTTAAATATATTATAAATTAAATAAACAAATCTCTGTCTGCCAGAAAGAAAGAAGAGGTGATGTACATGAATGAAAGGAATAAAAGGAATAAAAGAATAAAAAAGGAAAGTTATCCAGCTGGTGGTATGAAAATAACTGATTTGTATATTGTACAGGTTCTTGTTGCCGTGATCAGCAGTGATGTTAGTCACACACGAAGGACTCGCAGCCTCATGGCAGAAACAGTGAGTACCAGTAAACTAGCCTTCCATTTGTTAGTGATGAGTATAGTCACTTTATGCTGTAGCAGTGAAAAAAAAAATTATCTTTTATTTGTCAGATTATAGTTGCATATCTTTAACCCTTTGGAATGGTTTCACATGTACCATACATTTTGCTGCCAGTTTATTTTGCTCAGCTCTATAGCTGAGGAGCAGAATACTCTGTTTCATTATCCTGTGATGAAATGAAGGAACTCGTGGTTTATATATCAGTGACTTTAGTTGTCATGCAACTGATGAATGAGACTCTATTTTAAATATCTCATACCATAGTCATTGTGGCTGGGCCTTTAATGTGAGCGTATGAAGTTCAGATTTACTGAAGTTTTAAACTAATTTTTGGACAATGATAATGTAGCATGTAGACACATTGCTAGGTAGCGACTGCCACCGCGCAACAGTGCCCCTTGCTGCACAACAGATTCTTAATAAGCAACAGTTGAACAGCAATAGAGGAATAGTGTTTTCTGTGTGGTCCATTCCAAGATGCTATAACTGGGATGCTTTGAAGCAACGAGCCAAGTAGTCAGTTGCGAGTGAGTCTGTGAGGTGAAGACTTAGTCAGTGCAGTTGAGAGCACCAAAGCTGAAGAATCTCCGTTGCTGACTAGTGAAAGCAGACTGAGAAGGTGTAGCATGTGGTGTAGTGATTTGTAAAGTATGAAGAATAGTGATGATGCTGTAATTAGTTGTAGTAACGAGTTGTGTGTACAAATGTTCAATAAATTGAGTCACCAATCCAAACCCTGTCTGTAGTCACACTCCTACAAATGGCAACTGCTGCCACAGGATGAAATGTATATGTCATTTTGGCTATGTTTATGCTGATGAATATAGTACAAAATCTTGTTCTTGTAGTATGTTGTTGTGATTTTATTTCCATATATAATGGCGTCCTCAGTCATTCAGGACTTGTAAAGCAGCTGAACTACATTAGTTTTAATTTCTCCAATATTTCCTCTTGAAATGTTACCCCCCCCCCCCCCCTCAATGAGCAGCAAGTAAATATTGTAATAAAATGTTTTGGTCAGATGATACAGCTGTCATCAGTAAAGCACTTGCCTCTTTTTTTTACAAAGTACATTTCAGTAGTTGTTCTTATCTTTTAATTTTTGGAACCTTGGCCATTTCTGATGCCCAAACTGTGTTTAATAAAACAGTCATATCTCATGAGATTAATGTAATTTGAGTGTGGAGTGACAGCTGCTGTGTTTCTTGCAGGAGAATCAGCAGTCAGACATGAATCTCGCCCCAGAGTACAGCGCAGAGTACCCAGTTATCTTCAACATCATGCTTTGGTTCAGCATTGCTTTTACATTTTCTCTTCTTGCAATTTCATGTGAGTATTAATTAACTCCCCTTGTTTTTTGAGCATAGTTCTGCACTGAAGAACTCCATTTGAGATGGATTGCATAGTTCTGAGTCCTTTTAAAGAGCTGATGTATGGTATTAGAGTTCTAATTATTTTATGGTAGGTATGTATCTTCTCCAGAGTATATAAAAACTCTTAAGTTTTGGTGGGTGCAGCTGTACTTAAGAATTTTTAACTATGCGTATAATTTTTATTCAAAATTGCTAACATATGTACCTAATTTTGTACCACCACACTTTGCCCCCCGCAGTAAGCTGTACTCAACATTAGGCTGCAAAGTGTTATGTAGATTTTTTTGTTTCATATATTCATATTATAGCGTGTATAGCTGTTGCTATGCAATGATTGTGAGAAGAAAGATGCATTGCTTAGTAACAGCCAGTAAACTTTTTGACACTACCCAGGCTATTGCTGGGCAACTGCTCAATAAACATGTTCTTGCAGAAAAGAACACACATACAACAGCGAGGCATTGTTGCACTGTAACAGTGTAAATGGTGTTTTCTATGTGGTTCATGCCAAAATGTTATAAGCAGAGTCAGTTCAGTTTCAGAGTTGATGATTGGCAGGCAGTTTTATGTGGGAGGCTGTGTAGTACATTTATGTTTGGAGTGTGTAATTCAACGAGACTGTCAATAGTTCCTGTGTTAAAATCTGTTGCTGGGGAATGGCTAGTGGGGGCTGTTATAGACTGAGGACACTAGTGTATGTAACAGTGAAATGTAAGGTGTGGAAATAGCAATAGTGTTATAATGACTTGTAGTTACGAGTAGTGTGTGTAAGCAGTCAATAAATCTGATTATCCAAAACCCCATCTATTTCGCTTAGTGGGGGGTGGAGTCCAACTGGGTCCACTCGGCAAAGCGGCCACTGATTGGCCTATTGTAGCCTGCCCCGGGTGATTATGATGATGGAGAATTTTGGTGGAATGAAGATTGGCAGGGGAAACCAAAGTACTCGGAGAAAACCCGCCCCAGCACCACTTTGTCCACCACAAATCCCATTTGACCAGACGCGGCATCGAACCCAGGCCACCACTGTGGGAAGCCAGCAACTAACAGCTTGAGCTATGGTGCTCCCAAAACCCATCCATAGTCACACATACAGGTAACAGTATGTGTTGTTTGTGGAGGAGAGGAGTATTTTATGATGCTGTTAGTATACAGACTGTATAGCATCTAGGGTAAGATTCTGATGATTTGGAAAAGATTTGGAAGTGGTCATGGTCTTAGTTAATGTACTGTTCCAGCTTTTGCCTGGAGGGACCGAGAAAAACCACAGTAAAAGTCCTTAGATTTAAATTGGGCACTTCCAAATTTGAAGGTAGAGTGTTACAGCCTGATTTCTTACACACCTCTCCAAAAGGGAATTTTATTATAAGCCCTGAAATAGTAGAAACATTGGAAAACTATAGAAGGGATGGTCCAATCAGTTCTAAGTGTCAGAATGGGCCAAAGTGGCCTTATCCTTGCCAAAGTAATAGAAGGATCAGCTGGTTTGCTAGAGGTGAAGACTCATGTTGATGGGATTATGTGTATTTGTTATCCAAGAACTTGCTGATGACCTGGCTGTATGAACACCTCAGATTCTAGGAAAGAGTCCCTGCTTTTCTTTGGCTAGTTTGACAGAGATTTTACGTGCAACATGTGCTGACTCTTCGGTGACATTGTCAGTGACCAGCACCTTCACGCTCTTCACAATTTCAGTTAGCATAATGTGAGAATTATGTGTGTTTCTGACCAGAGTGGATTTGGGTTAGATATTGTGTGTCTGAAGTAGCTGATACAAGGGTGTCATCATTGTAAAGTGACATATGTCATGATGTCATAATTTGATAATTACTGCATTTTGCTTTCAATATATTGCGACATATTAGTGACTAGACACGGGGTTTGAATTGGTAATGGGATTTATGGGGCGCTTATAACTACATGTAGTTATAATACTGTTAATAATCTGCACACTTTACAAATCACTATAGCGCACTCCAAGTCTCAGTCTGTTATAGTCCTCACTGGTTGTTGCTAGTTAGCTCACATCCTTACTGGCAGGCAACTATCTCCCAACTGACCAACTTGGCATGTTTGACCTCGCTAAATGACGTCAACACTGACTGTTTAGGAAATACTGCTCTCTACAATTTCTCCATTGTTGCATAACATGTTAAGTTGGCTGTTGCCTCCCACTGGCCTGGGTATTGTTTGTATGGGAGCGTGTTTTGGTTGCCATAGAAACGTGTTTACTTGCCATTGCCTAACAACAGATACCTTTTCTGGATCTGCTATTCTTGCTTTGAGCCATCATGTCACAATATGATTTGAATGAAAATCGACATAACAGAAATCTCAATTTATACCTGGATATGGTATAATTGCCAGTCACAGTGGCCACACATTCTAAGGAATGCACCGTCTTCAATCACTTGAATGCTTGGATCGTGGGTTTGAATCCCACTCAAAGGCATGGATGTCTGTGTGTGCATTTATCTTGTGTTTGTGTTGTCATGTGTGTAGGCAGCGCCCTTGCGATGGGCTGATAACTCATCCAGGGAGTCCTACCATTTGTGTAAAAAAGATTATGAGGCTGAAGAAGAGGCCAGGGCCTAACAAAGGGCTGTAGTGCTATTGATGAATGAATGAATATGATATAATTATTATTTGGGTCAAGAAATTTGTGGTTGGTACAGCATGCAGTTTGTATGAATGAAACAAGAAATACAGCGTGCTTCATTGGAAATCTTTAAAAAGTACCAATAGATGGAAAGATTATATTATCTTCCCATCAGCAACTTCTGAAAAACAACCCAAAAGAATGAAATCAAGAAAAAATGCTTCTCAGATAATAAGAAGGATCATACTGCATCACCTGGAGCCCTATACCTTTTTGCTTACTCATACGTGCATCATGTGTGAGAAATTGTTGAGTGTGAGAATATCAGTCTCAAGAATTTGACAGATTACATGTTGTGAGCCCTCCCATATACAAAAAGTGGTTCTTGGAATGCCGTCTGTCAATATGTGTGGATAGTTGTGCACTTCAGTAGTGTCTGAATAGTTGGATGAATTTTATTCATGTTCTTTATTAGATAGTTTATCCATCATACATCACTGCACAGTGAACATGAATATTCTAGGTCAAAAAATAGGAGCCTATTAGATGTGTTCAAAATCACAAAACAGTGGTATTTTTTAAAGAAATGCTAATGATTTTGATTAAATTTCAGTAACTTAACAGTGACCATCTCCATAAATGAAACTGCATAGTTGATACCTTGAGGAATATGTGCATTAGGAACTTAAATGAAAAACGTCTGTTCTGTTAAAACCAGCTTTACCAGTTGGGTGTAATTCATTTTTGGGTTTTATTCAGTAAATAACAGCAGTTTACTGAGCAACAGTTGATTTCATTTCATAGATAACATAGTCAGGGTCAGTCATATATGAAGAAGTATGTGCATTGTCTATGCACTGGTTTTTATATTTCTGGTTGTGTAAGATTGACTTTATGCAATTAGATTACAGGGATCTAAACTAAACTGATTGGCCATAGGATACTGTGCAGCAATGTGCTTTTTGTGGGGGCAGTAACAAAGCTTCAAGTTCTCTAACTATAAGGACTTACTCGTATGTAACAACTGAACATTTCAGGACTTGGGTTATTTTGTTGTTCCAGTGTTCATTGCTGACATGGATCCAGGACGTGACTCCATCATCTACCGCATGACAAGTACCCGTATGAAGAAGGACAACTAGATTTGAGTTCACATTCCTGTGTTGTGCGTTGTTTCCAGTGTTCAGTATGTTACATGACGTGTCTTGTTTTCATAAATTGTAAATGTGTCACAGAAATTGTTATCTGATAAGAAGAAAATGGACTGATTGTTTCATATTGATATCAAATACCTTCAAAAAGGAAGGTTTCTGTGGTTTTAAGTTGCTGATACAGATTGTAAGGTTCTCTGGTACGTGGAGTAGCTTCCCCTAGTTAGACCATTGTTCTAGCAAGTAGGCCATCTTTCTTTCTTAGTGTATTTTCATGGGGCTGTTCAGAAAGTGAGCTGTTAAGAAAGCAAGCAATGACAAAAAATTATTATATACACGAAATATGTACGTACTTAAGCGACTTCTCAACATAGTCACCACCAGAACTCAGGCACTTGTCATATCGGGGAATAAGGTATTATATGCCTCTTTCAGAGAAGTCTGCCACCTGTGAGCTCAGCCACGTTTTGTATTACAAAACAAAAGAAAAAGTATGAGGCCATTCAGAACAAAAGGCATGGAATGCTGACATCTGGTGTAGTGCTCCTCCATGGCAATGTGTGTCTGCATAGAGCTGCTCACATTCAAGCACTGCTGGAGCATTTCAAGTGAGAGTTGCTTGACTGCTCATGTTATAGCCCAGATCTCACTGACTACCACCTGTTTACCTACCTGAAGAACTGGTTGGGATCACAGTGCTTCATCAGTAAGGAGGAGTTGATGGAAGGTGTTAGAACGTATGTGGCTGAGCTCACAGGCAGCAGAATTTTTTGACCCAGGCATACAAAAACTTATTTCTCGATACAAGTGTCTCATTTCTGGCAATGACTACGTTGACAAGTAGCTTAAGTATGTACATATTTTTTGTGTATACTACTTTTTCTTGTTTCTTGCCTGTTTTATTTACAGCTCACCAGAGGTTACTTTCCGAATAGCCCTCATAAATAATGCGTAATGGTAGAGTGAGCATATGTTAACTGTTTGAGCTCTGTGCTGAGTTGTTTGTATGTATGCTTATACCAAGAATATGCCTGTCAGTGGCATGTTGAACTTCCAGATCGTGTCAAAGAAGGTTCAGATTTGACCCAAATGGCACCACACACATTCCAGTTCCCATTAGTAGGGAGCAGCAGATATTGCATTAGTGTGACAGATTAGGCAGTGTGAGCTGGATCCTGCCATAGTGGCATGTCACATGGACCTTTACCCAGGTCTGCACAGATTCAGGATGCTGGGTTGCCATCATGCCTGCAGGATTCCTGATGGCAATCTTGAATTTCTTCTCTTATATTAGTACTAATACATGACCTCTCAGAGATAACACACAAAATAATTTCTTTCTTCCTTCATATCTATCTCCTTCCCTCTTTCGCCATTTTTGCTTTTCAAGTCCCTTTACCCTTATTGCTTTCTGAATCATTTCACCCTTATTGCTATCTCAACACTTTTATTTGTCCATCCTATTGAAATCCTTGGATCCTACCAGCAGATGGGGTAGATAGATTGGGATTTTCCCTCTAGCCTAGTAATGATGTGTTGCATGTCTCTGAGCGTGACAGGAACTGGCTGTTATTCATATGTAGGTGTTTCATTATCCTTTTGTTAATAAAAAGAAGCAAATTTCTAGCCCAAAGTATCTTGTTCTTTCTTCTAGCTCCTAATTTTTTTGAGGTGGCTTCTAGATTATATCAAATTTGTGCAGGTCTGGCTTTACCTTTGGTGATGTAAAGGATTAAGCATTTTATGCTCACAAACCTCAGTCTTCACCTGATCCCTTTACCAGGGATCATTCTTGATTTATCTTATCGGAAATGATAAAATGTGACACACTTCCGAAATGGATCCAATTACACCTTATTGAGGGGAGGCCAGATAGGTTTGGTTAAGGCTGTGCTTGGAGACATTGATTCACACAAACAGACCTTCCAGGTCCATACATTGGGAAGACATGAGATGTAAACCGACATATGATAAATATTTGAGATCATTGTGAGGGAGAGAGAAACATTGATCCTTTATTAAAAAAAATATGAAATACATTCTAACATTGCAGCAAGGTCAGGAATTTTGTGTTATCCATGTTTTAGTCTTGTAGTTTTATATGTGTTGGGGGGGAGGGGGCAGGGTCTTGGTCATTTGAAAGCAACAAATATAAATTGTATAATCTTGTAGCTTGCATCCTGTGGTAAATTAACTTCATAATTGCAGTATTTGTTTGAATGTAGTTGTATATTGTTCAGTTGTAAATATTCATTGTTCATAGTATCAGTCTGTAGATATTCTGTACAATAATGTAAATATTTAGTTACTCAAATAAAACACTTGAACAGATTGTTTTCTTGTTCATGCAGTGAACAGTCCATTGCTGTTAAGCTGATTTTTTTAATAATGTTATAACAGCATAACGCACGCAGTCGCGAGAACAAGACGCAACAGAAACACAATATACACAATAGGGAAGAAGAGCTCCAACAGAGTAGGATGAACAGGACTGGCGTAATAAGATACGACGTAGCGATCGGGAACCCTGAACAGTTTTAATATTTTTACGATTGACATTTGTCAATATATATGATGGACATATATTTTAGTTATTTTAAAGTGAAGACAAGGCATACAATGTACTAGTTTGACGTGAATTGAGTAGCACCTGAAGATGGCATTCTTATGCCGAAACATGTAGTGAAAGTGAGAGAAGAAGATAGATAAGTGTATGCACTGCAAGACGGAATAAACAAATCATGATTTTTTTAGATTACTGCATTCGATTGAACATACCCTCATGCTGTTGACTGGTCTATCATGTATCTGAATTATTTGTGGATTTCCTCAGAATCTCCAGGGAAATGGAGGGAAGGAAGGAAACTTGAAACCAGTCACAACTACTTCTACCCACAGCCTTCCCAGTTGTCATCCTGTAATTTGACACAATATGACATGCATGCACAGATGACAAAGCAACATTAAATTGCTATGAAACAGATGATACTGTCATCCTGAATGTGATGTAGTGTAGTCTTGTGGATACTTGCCACCATTTCTAAGGAACCTGCTGCCTCCAAATCACCGGTACCAGTGTATCGAACTACACTTGTTTAATTCGGTTAGGAAGATCTTCACCAAAGCTGTTAGGCAATTCCAATTTTCAACCATATTAATTCATAATAAAGGTAACTTTATGTGTGTCCATAAACTGACTTTTCCATCAATCCCATAAACCATTTCACAGATTTTTCTGGATTCAATATGGAAGACTTAAACCAAATATTGTCAGCCATACTGATCCAAAATAAAAACCTAACTAGTATAAGGGAGTTTTCCAGGTGTTCCTGAAACCCTTGCATAGATTTTGCTGCAGTTTGGTATGGGAGCCATTCACTAATCTGCAGCACGTTAGGCCCATTTATAGGTAAGCTTAAGAGCCCAAAGAAATGGCTTTCTTAATTTTGTGTACCACATTATGGAGCACATCCATTCCAATCCAGTTGTTTTGGCTGTACATCACATTCTTTTGGAAGAAGTTTCCTACATATTAGAGGAACTTGCTCATTAACTTGTGTTGTTTTGAAGGATATATATTGAATTGAATTGAATTTATTTACATTCTGTAAATCCTAAGCAGGTTAGTATCTTTGGATACAGAACAAGTCAAAAGGTTACATACGTAAGTACAGGCAATTAAAAATTAATTTAACTTA
>NW_019736442.1:653994-714198 GCF_002891405.2 Cryptotermes secundus
CATGTAGATAATTCTTTAACTCTGATTTAAACTTTTTAGTATCATTGCCCAAGTTTTTAATACTTTGTTGCAGATTGTTGAACACTTTTATGCCAGTAAAGTAGACTCCTTTTCGATATACTGATAAAGTTGTTGAGGGTAGGTGGAAGTTATATTTTTGTCTAGTATTCATGTTATAGACATCAGAATTTAACACAGAAGAAACTTAATTAGTGATAAGTGACTCTTGAGGTGTTGGATTTGGGGTTTTTCAGTAGTGACTTCAAAAAGCCTGATCATCTGGGTTGTAACACAGTGCAGTTTAGAGGGAAGAACGTGTATTTGCTGACTGCTTCACATTCTGTGAGATCTCATCCCAAAGACTGGGTATAATGATGGAAGTGTGTGTGCTTCATCAGAGTTATTCCAGGCCAATATGAAAATAGTTTTTTCAAACTAGAACAAAGCTAATCCCTTCCATACCCTTCACAATTCATTATCAACTAATCACCTACCATTCAATCTAGTCTGAGCTACTGGCAACATCATCAAATAAATCATAAAAAATTGAAGTACAATATCAGTGAAACCTTATGAAACCGAAACCATTTCAGGTTGTCATACATGCTTAAAACTATGTAAGTTGAAAATAAGTGCTTGATGTACATTTCTCACATCAACTATCATTTTTTCAAATCTAATATTACAGTCCAATGTCCTCAGGCCATGAGCCCATACAATATAAAAGACACCAACATTAGGGAAGGAAGAGCGATTACTTAGTTTCCGATGTTGGAATGACACCAATAACTCAGTGATTTATGAAGTGATCGAGATAAACATTACATAATTAACTGGAGACAGGCTAATGTCTCGACATTATAGAATGTTCTGTAGGGCATGACTCAAGACATTAGACTGAAACAATGTAAAATTACAGGGGAGGGACAAGTGTTTGCAACAGCGACAGCCTTCTTTGGATTCAATGTACCACCAAACATTGTTCTTTCGTAATTGCTCGATTAACGACACTATTCTTTTCGATCCACGTTGTAATTTTAATCTTCAAAGAAACCCACTCTAAGCACGCAGTTGATATGCATTTGCTAGAGTGGTCGGCAAAAAGCGCTTCAGAACCCATTCCACTTTAGCTTACAATATACCCGTCATCATTTTTACACCATTTTATTATTAGGGGCAGTGCACACCAAGGAAACTGCCAACCGCAACGCCAATGCAGTTTCCTCAATTTACGCTGCTTCATGCAGTAACATGTGAACTCGGGCTGATACCGTATTTACGCATGTATAGGCGGCGTACGTGTATAGGCCGCAGCACAATTTTCAGACAGAAATTATAGAAAAAATAATTTTCTTGGAATATTATTATTTCAGGAGTAGAACATTCTGTATTACTAATTATGAATATAATTTTTTTTAATGAAGTGTGATTTCGAATATAAGTCGCACCCCAGTTTTCCTCTTGAATTTTTGGCAAAAAATGTGCGGCCTATACATGCGTCAATACGGTAATTCTCGGAAATTGGGGTTCCCAATTTCCTTTTGCGTGCCCTCGACCTAATGAAATTCCAGGGGTGTTTATTCCGTGTCGCACGGATGTGCCCGTTCATGTTTTATGTCCATGAATTTCCAGAGAGTAACATTTCTCTATCTTCATTGGCCCCTGCCGCCCTTTCCGGCCACTTTTGTGCGTCCCACGGGTCCCACGTCATAGTCCCTGGCCGCAGGTACACCGCAGACGAAGTTGGTTGTGTCCGAGAAGAAAGCCAAATATGGGAGTGAGTGGGTTGTCTTTGGTTCTGTTAGAGGGAAATGGAGGGTATTACGTCATGGAATAGAAGGGCGTGGAACGTGAATAGGTAAGTTTGTTTGCTGAATAGAACTGTTATCGTGTTTGTAGGTTGTATGCAGAGATAAGGTGAGCAAACAAATTTTTAATGTTAAGTTCGTCTGTTCAGTAGTTCGTTTCATCATTATAGCTTAATTCTTGCACTAGATACAAGCGTGAAATTCAGGATTTATCACATACGGTTCAAATGCAAACTAACAGTCAGACAATGAGGCTAAAGAGAGAAAATTATCGAACTGAAATTCTGATTTGTGAGATGGTCAAATGTGGGATTCTGTAATTCATGGAGCTCTTGTACACATATTTGCGTCTTAAGTGCGACTAATTATCTAGTTGCCCATCCTCGCTATTTCAGCCATGTGGTAAATGTGCTAAAATAGTTGCAGTGTATGTCAGCGTTATATATCGTGAACGCGGTATTTCCTAATTAAAATTAATGAATCTTGGATTTAAAATAATTAAAATCTTAATGTTATTTCTGTTATGGTCGTCATCAAATCATTTAAAATATATTTGCTTGAGATTATTTCTCATTGGATTTAGTCGCACTAAATTCTCTTCGTGGCGTGGGTATTATTATTTGTGCAGTGCTCAAGACAGCCGTGTAGTGTTATCATCACTGTTATGTATGCTACATTGACTTGTAGGTTTTTACACGCCGTTGGACCACTTATGTTAAGTGGTTTGTGGGTGTAGATATTACCACTGATAACACTGAACTACACAAATAATAACGCATGATACGCATGCTGCAAATAGAATGCAGCCTGACTAAATTCAACAACGAGAAGCACTCTCAGGCAAATATCTTTTAAATGGATGGATGATGACCACAATGGAAATAACATTAGGATGTTAATTAATTTTAATTCCAGTCTCAATTAATTTTAATTAGGAAATATCGTGTTCACATGTGATAGTACTGACACACAATGCAACAATTTTATCAAGGCAGACAACACCTGATGATGGCCAAAACTTGTAGTGAGGATGAAGGGTGACTAGATAACAAGTTGAATATAAGATGGAAATATATGTGTACAAAAGCATTAATGCAGCAGGATTCTTAAATACAATATTATAATTCATGGGGGCACACTGAAGTTCCAAATGCACACAAAAGTGCAGTTTCCAGCCATTGTCTTTGTTTTTTATGTTGTACTGTATTTTGGGGACAGTTCATATTAGTTGGTACATTTAAGAGGTCCATTGTGGTCACTTTCATAGCATGGAGAAAAAGGTTATAGGAAAGAGTGGAATGTATATACATGCAATAAACTTTTCTTTATGGAAATGGGCTAAATGTTTCGAACTAAACGAGAAGTAAGCTATCTGTACAAAAACATTTCTAATGAATTTTGTATATACTCATACATTTGTTTATGGGCTAATGATGCTCTTATTACCAGTATCCCAGCGTTAAATGGTGGGATGATGACTAAATAATGAATTGGAGTGGATGTGGAGGGAAGCAGTCATGGCATAATTAGAGGTACTATCCCAACATGTCTGGAGAGACTGAGTAAAAGCATGTCTCATGATTGACATTGTCCTGGCCTAAATTGTGGTTGGCCATCCTCTGAATATAAGTAAAGCATTTTTACTTGAGCCAACCAGCTCCATAAGCAAACACTAGGGGAATGTGCTGAAATGAATGAGGTGGCAGTACTAATACTAGCACTACTACTACTACTATACTACTATATCTGATTCCAGAGAAAGTTGCCCATTAGTCATAAAATATGAATAAAGCATGGAATAAAATGTAATAATAGTAAGTTTAGAAAATTATTATGAAAGGACTGATTAAAGTCATTTGTATGTATACATGAGAATAAAGTATGTTATATCAGACATAAGTGTTAGTGGTGTTGCCATTATGATGTGTAAGGCTTGGCCCAGGATGTGTTGATTCAGTAGTTTCTAAATGTGTAAGTAGATAACTGCAGTTAGGTGCTTGTACATGATTCTGCTATCGGTGGAAAAAGTAAGTCACGATTAAAGAATGCTATGAGGTACTGACCACAAAAACCAGTTACACAAGTGCATTATTTTCTCATAATCATCATCTTCTGTTACTTGTATCTGTCCAGTTTTTATGGCAGTAGATGTGACTTCCTAGTTGCTCCCCTATGGCCTTGTTATCAAAACCTGTGGCTATTGACTTGTACTCTTCTCTAAGTATAATTATAATGATCAAGCCAAGGAGGGTGAGATGGGCAGGCCATCTAACACAAATTGAGAACAGGAATACATATAGGATATTGGTTGGAAAGCCAGAAGGACAGAGACAACTATGAAGATCCAAACATAGGTGGGTTGACAGTATTAAAATGGATCTTAGAGAGACAGGATGGGATAGTATGGATTGGCTTGATGTGGCTCAGGATAGGGACCAGTGAACATGGTAATGAACCTTCAGGTTCCATATAATGCTGGGAAGTTCCTGAGTAGCTGCACAATTGGCAGCTTCTCAAGAAGGGCTCAGCTCCATCATGAGTGAGTGCATTGTTCTCTGGTGTATTTCTTCTCTAAGAAAACCCTGTTGAATGCACTCTCTTCAGTTTGGAAATCATTGGAAGAAGACTGAGCTTGAACCAGATACTTAGGGCAAAACCTTTTACTTGATATATATGATTTGTTCTTCACATGAATATCATGTAGAACTCCCTCTTAACAAACTGAAAGCCCATAGGGTTGTGAGATGTTGAGGCTCCCAGATTTTCTGTACACATTCAGCTCACAGGTGGTGGTAACTTTGCCAGTCTTATGCACAGGCCGCCCCTATACATCCACTCCCCCATACACCTTCATGGTGTAGTGCTTAATTAGTAGGGCCCAGATCTTTATGTGCTAAAAACACTTAAAATTGAAATTACATTGAAATTACCATCCTGGCATTTCCCTGGAGGGACTGAAGAAACCATGGCAAACCCTGGTCACAGTTGCTGACTTCATGGCTGAGATTCAGACTGAGCACCTGTATATTTTAGAGCTTTACCTGTAGCTGTTCAGTTTGTGGTTTGTTATTACTAGGGCCCGGATTTTTTGAAAATGCATATGCGCATATGGAAATGCATATTTTGAGGGTTTTTGGTCGTTATTGCATATTCTACACGTAAGAGCATATTTCTACACATATGTTTGAAATTAAGGATAATTTCAGTGTTCTCTAATAAAATCGGTTTTGCCTATGTTTTTTGGATATCCCTTGCCAGTTGCTGTTCTCAACTCTCTGAGTAACGGCACTTTTACCACTTACAATACAAGCAGGTAGCTTGGCTATTTTGAAAGGTAGGGGGTGGGATTTTCCTGCATTCCATTGACCACGACAGCAGACAGTAGCATCAGAGTGCTGGTCTTGAGAAAAGCCTGTTCAGTTAATACGGTACTCTTTTCTTTAATAGTCTGCATCACAAAAGTGTTCATGCACTGAAAATGCCTAAAGAAATGTGCAGCAGTAGATATTTAAAAAATCGATCTGTTTCGGGTGTTGGTGACTATTCAGCAGACGGTGTCATCATGTACTGTCAAGTTTGCGCAAAGGAAGTAAAATGTGAAAATAAATTTCAACTTGAACAACACTCAAGAACAACTGCACATATTTAAGCAAAGAAGGGGAAGAAGAACAGCACACCACAACTACTACTACTTACACAGGTCAAACCCAAATCCTCTGTTAATACATTTTCAGCAGATCTTTGTAAGGCTTTAGTATGCAGCAACATTGCATGGAATAAATTAAGCAATCCAGTTCTGCGATCATTTCTGGATGCTTCAAAAAATACCAGACGAATCAACTCTTAGAAAGAAAATCTACCTTTGCTGTATGCATCTACTCTGGAGTCAATCCATTCTGACTTCAGAGGGAACTGTGTCTGGATATTGGTAGATGAGACAACCAATTTATGTGGCTGATACATAACAAATTTCGTAGTTGGTAAGCTACATGCAGACGAACCTGGCAATCCTCATCTTCTTGCTTGCAAGTACTAGAGAAAACCAACCATAGGACAATAGCAAGATTTGTAAATGATTCTCTGCGACTACTATGGCCATCTGAAATTGAGAATAATTGTTGTAAGGTGCTTGTATTACTCACAGATGGAGCTTCCTATATGTTGAAAGCAGCAAAAGCCTTACAAGTATTTTATCCAAATCTTATACACGAAACCTGTTTAGCACACAGATTACTATTGCAGAAAAATACGTTCACAGTTTCCAGCTATTAACGATTTAATTGCAAGTGGGAAAAACCTGTCTCTGAAAGCACCAGCTAGTGTCCAGTTCTACAAAGATTGCTTACCTCAGGTTCCTGTGCCACCTGAACCTGTCCTAACTAGGTGGGGAACATGGTTATCTGCAGTTTAATTTTATCAGGGGAATTTCAGTCGTGTAAAAGAAGTGGTTAAAAAAACTATATATGAGTATGCATGTGTCCGTGAAGCAAAAGTGGTGTTTGGATGTGACTATTTATCAAGATGTGAATTTTATCCATGCACATTTTTCTGCAGTTTCAAAAGCTGTTGAGAGCTTAGAATCTTGTGGTGCACTTCTTCACAACTCCCTTCAACTCGTTCAGAAAGCAACTTCTTCACTGAATTCTGCTCCAGGCGAAATTGGAGAGAAGATGAAATGCAAGTTATAAATGGTGATGAATTCGAACCCACGGCTAAAAAAGATTCAGTCAGTTAGTCAGTATTTGAGTGGAATTAGGGTATCTTTGCCAGATGAATGTTCCGAACCTTCGGCGCTAGTGTATAAATACTGTCCAATCATGTCCGTTGATGTAGAAGATCATTCTCAGCTTATAAACTAATTTTGACAGACAATAGACGAAGTTTGTCTCCAGAAATCATTGAGAGACTTTTAGTTGCCTATTGTGATGCTACTTTCTGCAGTGAATGATACATGTAAATAGGTGAGTCTGAATAAAGTGACCTGCTTCTTAAGTGCATATTGTTTTATTTTTGCTGCATATTTTCCCACTTTTTAGCGCATATTTTAAGTGTTTTTAGCGCATAAAGATCCAGGCCCTAGTTATTACATTAATGCTGAACATTGATGTTGGTTGTGTGGAATGGAGACAGTATGAAGGAATTTGTTTTTGTAAGTGAAGGGTTCTTTACATATATGTCCAGCATGGTTTTGTGGTGCACTGTCACATTTTAGCATATTATTCACTAGGCTTTAGTAGTGTGTAAGCTTCCCAAGTGTAAGGGTTGCAGGTTGGAGTTTACTGTTCAAAAATTCAGACCATGGCATTATATTGGTAATTGTGAATTTTCTGTTTCTAGCATTTTGCTGAGATTTGAGGTAGTCAGTGAAACTTGAAAACTTCACCAATGCCTGGGTGAGTACAATTTAAATCTTCTGTCCTTTAATCATATCAAGCAAAATGGTTGTTTTGCATTCCCAAGTCAAACATGTAGAATGTGATACAAGGGTTTGATCTCATGAAATGACAATATTTACTTATTTAGAATGCAGATGCCAAAGGCCAAGAACACAGTCCTTGAGATTGTATTTCCCAGTAACTGCTTGAGCTAGAGTAATTAAACCTGAAACATTTGCTTATGCCCACTAGATTTCGGGAAAGAAAGAAATCTGACTTTAAGATGTGCAGAAGATGCTTAGGAAAACATAACAGCAACAATAATAATACCACCCACGTGATTCTGAAACAGCATTGCCAAAGTTCCCACCAAGTAGTTTTCAGTAGCTCTGATTCATTGAGCTTGTAGGGATGACCTGGCAGGTAAAATGCACAATCCCAAAATCGTCAAGGAGCATGGCACTTTTCTGACCCTGTAAGGTCAGTATTTTTTTATTTTGCTTGGTGTCTTTGTGCAAGTCATTTTTTGGTGGGGGGGTGGCTTGATGATGTGGCAAAATGTAGTTCTCTTCAGGAGAGTGAAAATATCGTTTGTTTTGTAAAATCCAGTTGATGTTATTAACTTATATTTTATTGCTTGGGCTTTGTATGACGTCCATTGGTGAGCTTTTCTGGACACAGTACATTTTGGTTTCATAACAGGAGATGTGGGTAAAAATCAAAAAGATTATTAATGCCATCCAGTGTGATTGATAAATGTTGTTTGTGTGTGTGTGTCTGTGTTCCCCCCCCCCCCTTCTTTTTATTNATTATCAATACATACAGAAACTACTATTATAGTGTCCTGCATATAAAATATTATATCCTAGAACAATTACTAAGATGTGCATGAATTTTTTAAAACATAGCCTAAAATATTATAATTAGTCTTATTTACAATGTATTGTTTAAAGAACTTATTGTTAAAATTTAGAACCAATTTGGTCCATGTCTTTATACTTCTCTTCAAGGAAGATGAATGTATTCCATGTCATTGTTCTGTTGTTTGAAGAATAGGACTCTTTAGCGCCGTCGTCCAGTTGGTCAAACCAGGTTGTGTTGTTATACACAAACAAGTCAGGAAATGTTTGCACAGATAACAATACTGGAGCATTTGCACTCAGATTTCCTTCAGACTTTCAGTTTGTTTTTGCAGAATTTTGATGCTGTTTTGTGAATGGTGTAAATGGGGAGAGGGGGGATGAATAGGCAGTGAATGGGGGAACAGAATTTAACTGCATTGATTTTTTTTGTACTCTCAGACATTATGAAAGTAAAAATTACTTATGGATGGACAAGTAAATTTTCCAGTGTTTTTTCTTTCATGTGTGTGTTTGTGTGTGCCTGCATGTGTGAGCATGTGACATTCATCATTGACCAAAGAGTCCTGTAACCCCTTTTTTATTTGTTGAGCACTTTTTTGGCTGTTCCATAATGCTGGATGTATGATTATAAATTTCCGTAAGCCCCAGTGACATGAGGATGATAGGTTTCAATCATTTTTATGGGTGGCATAGCCTAAGGGAAAGGACTGGACATATTCTCTGCATGGATTATAAGTTTTTGATCTCTGTGAATGACTTATAGCAGGCAGGGCAGATGAGCAAACACCTCCAGTTTTGAATTTGATTGTAGTCAGTTTACCTGTTCTTGAGAGATGACAGCATAGAAATTGATTCTGTTTAATTACCTCAAAAACCATTAGACTTATGGAAAATATATACTTGGCAGAAAGTTTGATTCATTTTTATTTGCAACATTTTTTAAATATTTAGTGAGTTACAGATAAGCTAAGTTCAAGATGCATGCAGAAACATGGATGTCTACATGTGAAGTGTCTGTTGTTGTTATGCAGTTTTAACGAAAATTGGATTGTGTCTACAGATTTTAGTAGACCTCAGTATTAGGTATGAGAATCTGTTTACTGGTTCTGTAGTTATATGCATGTAAACATAGACAAAGGAAAGGTAGAAAGCATATTTTTTGCCACTTTTGTTCCTAAAACACCAAAAATGTAAGATTAGACATTTTAGTAAGATGACCTGTTCACACCTCTTCCCAGAATTAGATGGTTCCACATTTTCACCCATTTGTGACGTGTAATTCAGCTAAGTCATAATAAATGGATAAAGTAGAAAATGAATTAATGACCTCACTACTAGAAACTACTGCAGTTGTAATGTAAAAGGTAACATTATTGCTTGTACTTCTGTATTTAAGCACTGTGTGGTGAAGTCATGTGGGAGAAGAGTATAGCTTCACTGGATGGAATGAGTGTTATTTTCACCCCTCCACCCTCTGCATATGTTCATGTTATAAATTGCTGTTAAAATCTCTTGAATAAGTCTGAACAGATCTGGATTGGTGCAGCACCTGCCCCTACACAATATTACCTCCACAGATATTTGCACTGTAAGTGTGCCAGATGTGTCTAAGAGCTCTAGGACCTGTGCAGACACAGGCTAGCTTGGGATTTTTCCCTGAGGGAATACCACAAAGGTGCATGAAGCTGATTGCTTACCTCTTGTCATTTGCCAAGGTGAAGAATGAGTAGAAGTGTACATCTGTACTTTCATGGGGTCATACTCTCAGCACACTGTTGTGACAATGTGTGCAGTGAGCTGATGAAAGATACTGCTTTATCGTCTTGTTGCTTCATCTTTTACAGATTAGCCCTTCATGTCTCTTGCCATTTAGAATTAATTCTGAACCTGTGAATCTTACAGACAGTTGGTAGGAGTCTTTCGACTGTGCATGGTTGCTAGCTACACACAGAAAAAATGCACATGTACCTCAAGTGGGATTGAAATCTGTGATGGGAGGAAACATTTCATACCTTAGACCTCACTAGAGATAGCGCCTTATCAGATCAGTATCTTAAGCAACAAACAGGAGCATTGTGTAAGGTGCCTTTTGTGACTCATCATGCTTCCAGATTCCAGGCATGTTCACTGTGCTCCTCTGATAGAGCAGAGGATGTGACCCGTGCAGCACAGTTTGCTGAACAAACATGAGCTGCTTTTGGGCGGCACCTGTTTGTTCAGTGAGATAACAAATGTGTGCTGCTTGCTGTGTGTGCAGTGTGATGTTCTGGAGCAGTGCGTGGTTGCTGATGTGCTGAAGAGCCAAAAACTATGGATGTAATTACTTACACATCCTCTTGTTCTTTGAATGTAGTGCTGGAAACGTGTTGGAATGTGTGTAATGTGAAGTCATACCACCTATTATTAACAAGTTTTGATCTGTGATAGCCAAGTCAGTGCAGTGACTAGGCCACGGGCTAGACAATCAAGGGATCAGGGTTTGATTCCCAGCAGGGGCAAGGTTTCTTTCTCGTCTTAACATCCAGACTATGTCTGGGGCCCACACAGCCTGTCTTATGGGTACCAGGATGTGAGACTAGTGACGAGATTAAGGATCTCTGAAGCTGTAGCTCCACTCTCCCATGCTTCCATGTTTGTTTTATGGTACTTAATAAGCACATGGACAACTTTACTGTACTTGGTCTCTTGTTCTGGAAGAAGAATGGAGATAGAGGCTTGAAAGGAGGTCCAGTGATTGAGACTAGCTCTTTCTAAGGGTCCCAACTGAGTAGGTTTATCCTTCCCTATCCACCTGAAGATGGAGACAGATCCAGTCTCCGAAACGTCGTGGTTTTTTTTTGTCTTTTATATACCAGACGATGGGTGAAGTCCAAAAGAAGTACGGAGATAGAGGCTGTTTGAGAGCAAGGAGTTAAGAATGTCATGGGATCTAAGATAGGCTAAGCAGCCAGGAAGTTGAGATAATTAGATATTGAGGGGCTGTACAGTTTGAACTCTTTTTTTCTGTGTTTGAGCTATGAAGAAACATGGCTGAGATATGTGGAACACATAACACATGGGGAAACAAGTAATATATACAGAATTTGGAAAGAAAATCTTTAGGCAAGAGGTAGTTTTGGAGGATAATAGTAAAATGGATCTTATAGACCTTGGGTATGAATATATTGTCATGTTGTATGACTAGAGACAATGTTTGGATTGGTGACTGAATTTATTGACATCTTAAACAACTCATAACTACAAATAACTGCAACAGTCTTGACTGAGTTACGCACTGCTAAGATCACTGTAACTACAGCACACATAAAGTCTTTTCAGTCGGCACTAGTAGCCGTTTGTTGGTAGTGGCTTCAAGTGGCAGATGTTCCTGTTCCTCTGGGTTCCTGAACTGCCCCTGGCAATGGCTACCAGCTTCCTCACTTCTCACAACTGCAGCTCTCATCTGTCTCAAACAACCATTGAACAAGTGGTCCTCGTTATATAGCCCTGGCAGGATCACACAGAAACAAATCTTCCCTTGTTGCATGTTCTTTCGTTGCTGGGGAAACATGTCTACAGAGCTGTTCCCTATCAATGCCTGTTGTACTGTTGCCTGTTTACACAGCTGTTACTTGGCAGTGGGTCTACATCTCACAGATTGAACTGACTTGTGTAAGCTCAGGATAGAGTCCAGTGGTAGGTAGGCTTTTGTGATTATAGTGATGACCAGGTCCAGGATTTTGATGACCTAAAATATTTAAAAATGACCAGAAAAAATCTAGAAAAAAATGCCTTAAAATATAACATGTCATGGAAATCTAATTATTTTAAAAAGTATTTTTAATCTTTATTAATACTCTGAACTCATGTCATACTTATGTCATAGACATAAACTGCATTTTTATGAGTTGGAGTCCTGATGAAAATCTTCTTTGTCCTCTGAGAGCATCCACGTAAGGAAATTTTGTTCTCAGTTCCTCCGACACTCTATGCAGTGCATGAGCTAGGCAAGTAACATGCACCAATTTTGCATAAAACGACTTTATTGACTTTTCTGCTTCTAAAATATATGGGGCTGCATTGGCCACAAAAACCAAGACTTTGTCGTGACATATACCCTCTGGCCACAGTAGAAACATTGACCTGTCAAAGAGTTTACAAATTGTGGAATGAGTAATGGATTCTAGCACCTCACTCATAAGCAGAAACACTTCACCTGGTCCATCAGTTTCCAAGGTTCCGATGATAACGTTTGCCACGTAGCGAGCCTCCATATTGCAAGTCTCATCAATGGAAATGAAAATCTTACCATGCACTTTGTTCTTAATCATTTCCAGGATATTATTGTAGCACTTGGAAAGGTAGTTCTTCCTGTGGGTGGATTCATCTGGGATGGAAGAATCACAATTCACTTCCACAAAATTTTTTAGTTTTTCATTGTTCAGAGCCCAAAGCAGAATGTTTGTGGACACCAGAGCATCACACAGATCTCTAAAAAAATCTGTGACCTATTTCCACTTTCAGATGAACACTGTTGCAATAACATTTGCACAGATTTCTTTTTGTTTGGAATTTGCACAGCTCATATATGCTTGTTGAGGCCGATACGTTATACTGTGAATCTTTCTTTCTGCTGCTACTTCTGTGTCACCCATCATCCAATATAAAATGTGATTGTTGAAAATATATCATCTCCAAACTCAACTACAATCTGCTTCAAATGCTACAATTTAGATGGACTTGCTTTAGGCATCGTGATGAAATCACTCTAGCGCAACACAACACTGAACTCTTCACACCGAGAAACTTTCGTCAGCTGTATCTTTGTACGGTCAAGGGTGAGAAACTGAAGGCAGAAGGAGTTTTTATTGAACAGCAATATGCCATATGAAGCTAGAGAATCTGACTAGAAGTATCTGTAACTAAGCAAATTGCTTTGCACAAAACTCAGAATGAGCATCACTGTGAGTGACCACCATCATACCCAGCTGCCAGCTCAAAATGTTCTGATATGTATTATCAGCACTTTCCTCAAAATGAACAGAAAGGATAGGATAGCATTACAACATATTATTGTGTGATTTGGTAGCAGGTACTGCAGATGCAGCTGCTGAGTGCCTTTATGGAGAGCACTTAGGAGAAAGAGAAAGAACACTTCCATATTATTCTCATTTCAGAAAACATATGAACGAAAATTCCCTAAAATGGCAAAAGTGGCAAAAATATCCTTAAAAGTCCAAACATTTACTGAAAAATTACCCCCAAACTGAAAAAATGATGAAAAATAACCAAAGATTACCTGTAAAATTTACATTTCTGTAACCAGTAGCTCATCTCCAGGATTTATATATTAAAGGGAATCACATAGAGTACAAGGGAAAAAGATGTCATCAAATTTGGGGCCTGGTGATGACCATTTATATTCTTCAAAAAGAGAAAATCTAGGTTAGATGAATAGCTGTTCACTGGGCAGTGAAAACTCTTTGTCATAGAGTAATAGCTCAGGGAATACGCGGTAGCATAGTTGGTTGAGGTGCTATGCTACAAGCCGGAAGGTCATGGGTTCAGGTCCCGATGAGGTCATTGGATTTTTTTCTATTGACCTAATCCATCCAGCCGCACTATGGCCCCGGGGTTGACTCAGCCTCTACCAGAAATGAGTACCAGGAATTAATTAAATAATATTCCTGGGAAGTAAAGCGCGGCCGGCGTGTAAGGCTGACAACCTTACTGCCATCTATGAGACGATTGTCTAGATAATGTGGGACCCTCAATGTCTCACACCCCTATGGGCCTTCATGGCCTGTTACAGAGATAGCTGTACTTTTTTACTTTTACTTTAGTAGCTCAGTTGGCATAGTGTTGGGCTACAGGTTGAACAGCTGGTGTTCTATTCCCAGCAGGGGCAAGAGATTTTTCTCTTCTCGAAAGCATTGAAACTGGTTCTGGGGCCCACATATCTTCCCTTCCAATGGATACTGGGGGCACTCTGTGGGGGTAAAGCAAACAGTGTGAAGCTAACTGCTGACCTTGATCTAATGCTGAGGTCAATAGTGGAACTATACACTCACTGCCCCATACATCTTCAAGGCATGATGCTTAATTAAGCATGCTGACAACTTCACCTTTCTTTTTTAACCTTTATTACATATGTCAGCACACAGAATGGTGTGGCATACAGTCCTTAGATTTGTGATAATATTAAATGGATTGAAGATTATTACACCTGCAGCATTGACATCTCTTATTTTTCTTTGGGCTTCTTATATACATACTCATAAAAAAGGTAAAGCTGTCCCTGTAACAGGTTGTGGAGGCCCATAGGATTGTGGGACATTGAGGCTCCCACATTTTCTAGACAGTCTGATCACAGATGGCAGTGAGGTTGTCAGCCTTACGTGCCGGCTGCCTTTTACTCCCCAGGAAGATTCCTGGTATTCATTTCTGTTGGGGACTGAGTTGACCCCAGTGCCACAGTGCAGCTGGAAGGATTAGGTCAATTGAAAACTCCACTGACCGCATTCGTAATTGAAAACCCGCGACCTTCAGCTTGTAACATAGTGCCCAAGCCAACTACACTATCATATGCCCACATACATACTCCTAGCCATCATAAATTGCACTTCTAAAAGAAGATATTTGCACAGGTCACATAATTTTTTGCACTAGTTTGATGTTTTGAATGGTCTCTGAAATAGACTTCAGGCTATATATTTTATGTTGCTTTTCTCAGTTTTACAAATCTTGGGTCTTTTAGTTTGTCTCTTAGTGTTACCTGGGTGCGTTGCTCCCACGGTGCTCAGGTGTCAAATGGGACATAAAGTAACCCTGAACTCTGAGATCAGCATGTTGTGCTGTGTACATCAGTATGTGAACTTGATCACAGAGCTCAAACAGCTTAATTTCACAGGGTGTACCATAACAAGAAGGAGACTAGCTATAATTGCACAATGTTACGAATCAGGGCCTTTGAATGCCTGTAACACTGGATAAGATTAACTTTATATTAGCAGTACAGGATCATTCAGGAAGATGTCCCAGCCTAGAGAATTTTGTACATAACAAAACTTGAAATTACCTGTTAGAAGTAGCCTTCACTGTCATCAGTTTCACTTAGCATGAAGTCAGCAAGTGTGACATATTTTTTATTCTCAGCAACTTCAGTTTCATGTCTTAGTTGAATTTTATATGTTTTTTTATCTCAGGCGTTCATGCATTACATTCTGGACATGGTGTGTTAGAGACACCGAGTTCCAAACTGCAACAAGCCATTTTTTTGGGGGTGGGGTTGGGCGGTTGCTACTTACACCTTACTGTCTGATGCATTCCACATTGTCCTTGGATGTTCATGGTCTTCCTGTAAATTTCTGCTGCTCAACACCTTCCATTTATTTAAAGTGATTAAACCATCATGTAATTGATTTGTTTGTTGGTGCGCCCCATATATATGTTATCACGTGATGGAGTGACTGTATATGGAATTTGGGTTGGTAATTGAATTTATTGAACACTTACAGATCATAACGACAAGTAACAATAGCACTACCACTAATTCACACATCACAGATCACTGTGGGACAGCCTGTTACAGTCTTGACAGGCGATTGCTTGTGGCAACTTCCAACGGCAGGCGTTCACGTTCCTCTAGGCTCCCGAACTATTTCCAGCCCCAGCTGCCAGCTTCTCACCGTAACAGCTCATAGCAACTGAACCACACCAGTTCTCTAACTCACTGCTCCTGACTTGACCTGCTTATGACATCTCAGCATAGACTGCATAGAAGACATTGTGCCTCTGTTGCAGTACAATTGCTGTTGAAACAGGCATATTTGCAGAGCTCTTACATAGCAATGGCTGCTGCGTAGTTGCTTATTTTGTGGTCATTGTCTAGCAGTGGGTCTACATGCCACAGTATGTCAGAAATTACGTTGAATTTTGAATGATGGCAGTGCTGTTTTAGAGGAATTGTTTTTGGAAAAGGTTGCCTGTGAAACCAAACCTGACAGAATTACCTGATTTCTTTCTCATCTAAATATCGTAATGGTCATTGTCTGGTTCCCACTAGAAATGGATGTATTTCTCTCAGTCATAACTTAACTTCAGCAGTTAGTGGTGGAGTGAATTGACCTGGAGATAAATTAAGTAGTGGCAGACACTATAAATTTCAGTAATAGCCATTATTTTACTCTACCACTGTACACTCCATTTCTCCCCACATGCTTTTGCAGTGTACCTTTGTATTAATATGCACCCCCACATTCAGAATAATCTGAAATGCAATGGGGGGAACCTTCAAAATGAAATTAACATCTTTACATTTTCCACAGATATCCTTTCCATTTGCCCACTTGATCCATTCTTAAAAGTTAGATCACAGTTTCACTCAGTGTTTTTTATCAGCAGTATCAGTTTGTTTTTGGCAAAGGTTGAAACTGCAATGTCAGCTACATAGGTGCCTCTCTCTGTTGCCTTGTGGTCCTGTCTGTAACTACCAACAAGACTGACTGCTACATAATGGCAAAATAAACACAGAATGTTAAGCCATGGGCGTTTGCACAGGAACAGGCACAGACCCGCACACGCGCCAGTAATGTGTCCTTATTGTAATTACAGATAACATAATAGTGCTTGATGTAGACACACATGTACACTTTTATCGGTATGTAGATTCTATAAGAATGTTTTGTTGTAGAAGCAATAAGGGAAACGTTTTTAAAGTCTACTGTCCAGAAGTGTTGCCGTTTCTTTCCTCATAAAGGTTACCAGCTTAATATAAAATTACATGACATTAACATATTCTGTGTGCATGTGAATTTATGTGTGATATAAACCTAGTGACATTCATTTCTGAGAAAACTGTAAACATGTACAGTGGAGACAGTATGGTACCAGTAAGAGAGGGTACAGTGGCAGGGGACATTAGTTTCCCCCTGGCATTGAAGACATTGGAGCACAGTGAGTTATATACTCGTAGAAAGACACACTCAGTCATGGAGAACTGTGGCCCTTTGGATATGTCTCGCAGCGTGGCTGACACTCTGTGTGACTATGACACCCTGGACTCTGCATCTTTGGGTGGCAGCAGTGATTGCCTAGTGCTGCCACCTGCACTACCACCGAAGCACTGCAGTTCAAGCAATGTGATCACTACACAGTTTAGGTAATGGCATACTTGTTGCCTTGTGAATGTGTGGCTTGTTCTGTATCCAGGCATTCTGTATTGTATGTTTAAAATAAAAAGTGAAATGATTTAAGCACTCCTATAGAAATAAAGGTACAGCTGTCCCTGTGCCCAGGCACCTTGCTGTGAAGTAGTGTAGAATGTGCAGTGGTAAAGTTCTAGACCGTCTTAATATCGATGCTTTGTGGTGGCAAGCAATGATCTAAGCACTTTATCATGCGCAGAGAGTACCGGCTACTTGCATGGGGTGTTCACTGGGTGTCTACAGACATTCTAGACAAAGTTGAGAGGAAATAATCCACTGCTGTTACTGGAACGTGAATTCTCTCATCTGTTCCATGACACATGTGGGCAAGGCATACATTTATGAAAATTTATTATTTACATTTAAATTAACATATATTGTGTTCAGTTAGCATTTGGGAACTGGAATATCTCAGTCAATGTAGTGACTAGATTGTGGTTTTGGTGGTTGAGGAACATGAGTTAAATTCCTGACAGGGATGGAGATACACATGTTCCCTCCACAGCCTCCAGACTATCTGTGGTTGCCCATCCAGTGGATGCTGGTGACTCTTCCTGGGGATAAAGTGACCGGGGCATGAAATACTGTATTTACGCATGTATAGGCTGCATGCATGTATAGGCCGCAGCACAATTTTCAGACAGAAATTATAGAAAAAATAATTTTCTTGGAATATTATTTCAGGAGTAGAACACCCTGTATTACTAATTATGAATATATTTTTTTTTAAATGAAGTGTGGTTTCGAATATAAGCTGCACCCCAGTTTTCCTCTTGAATTTTTGGCAAAAAATGTGCGGCCTATACATGCGTAAATACGGTATTGCTGAAGTTAAAAATGTCTGGAGCTGTATCTCTACTCCACCATACTTCATGGCATGGTACTTAAGTAAGCACAGGGACAACTTTATCTACAGTTAGAATTCTTTGATCGAAGGAGGGTGGAGACACACATTTTTGTATGCTGGAGAATTGTTTGTGTAAGGGACTTTTCTCCAAGATCAGAAGTGGGTGGAAACATGTGGTGAAAGATGAGGTGGAGTCTGTAATTTTGGCCTATTTTCCCTATTTTGAAAAAATAAAAGGAGGCTTGAGAGGTCACCTTGCCGAATTTGTGTCTGTATGTGTATCCCTCCCTATCAACTTTTGAATGCCTGAACCTATCATCATGGAACTTGGTATGTATATCATGCCAACTGAGCCCTCCTGTCAGTAATATCAATATGACAGCCCTTCAGGTTGCTGAGGCAAAACATTAATTTAGCTTGAACGCCTGTACCAGGCTTTGTGAAACTTGGTATGTTTATATATCATGCCACCTCAGTCCATATCAGTGGTGTACATCATAAATCCTTCATCAGGAATACCAACAGTTTAACCTCTCAAATTCTTGACATAATACCCTTAATATTACTGAATTCCTGAACCGATCGTCATTGAACTTTGCATATATGTGTCATGCCATCTGAGGTCATTTCAGGGATATACATCATAAATCTTTCCCAATATTAATACCATGCAGCCTGTCAAATTGTTGAGGTAATAACCTTAAAAATACCTGAATGTCTGAACCAGTCTTTGTGAAACTTGGTATGGATATCATGCCAACTGAGGCCATTTTAATTGTGTACTTGCTAAATCACCCCCATCAGTAATACCAACACTGAAGCCTTCCACATTGTATTGTTTTATCGACTTCATTGCACTTACATAATAAAGTTTTTCTGCTTGTATCAGATATTCAAGTTACAATGAAAGGAAGATAGGCGATTAGTTCTTTCTGGAACTCCTTGCTAATTTTACATATATATTTCATGAAATTTATGGATTGAACTGCAGTCCAGTAGTATTTTCTGTTTATGAACATCTGAACAGCTAAACAGAAGAGCAAGAGAGATAAAATGGAAATTTTCAGAAGGCATAATGCTTGTCCACTTCGTAACTCATAAAAGTATATCACAGAAAGGGGTCTGTAGTTACTGAACCAAGCTACACGTACGAAGCAGTGTATATAATGTGCATTATCTCAATGTTTGTGAAAGTAGTGGTGATTGCTTCTGACAACTTGTGTCCAAGAGGTTTCTGATCACAAACCTGACTGAGGTTTCTCATGGCTTTGCTCAGCCCTTTTGGGAGAACATTAGGGTTGTACCTCATGTTAGGCCATGGCTGATTTCATCCACATTTATTAAACCCATTGTTTACTAATCAAACCATTTGACATTACATAATCTGGTTGCCAATATTGTCATCAAGTAAACCATACCTCAATAAGAGTGTCTAAATAAATACATGTGTGCGTGCATGCGTGTAAGACAAAGAGAGGCAGGGGATAGGAGGTGACATTTGGGGTTCTCAGGGTCATGACTGAGAAGAGTATCTTCTGCTTGCTTGTCTTACTCTCCAGCCCCGAAGATGGAGGCAGTACATTTGTCCTTAATGTTAGTAAACTTCTTCCAGGCACACAGAGTAGCATCCCAGAAGGTAGCACTCTTCGTGCATGTTACAGAGATGTTAGGTATGTAGAAACTTGATGTATGAGTAGGAGTTGTTGAAACAAGCTCTTTTTGGTGCATGAGATCCTTGAAAATGTGAGCTTTGAAATAGGATCTAAAGGTTTGTGATGCTGGTATATTAATACAACTGTTGTGTTTCTGGACATCATCCATTGTCCTGTCTATTGTCCTGCGGAATAGTGCATGGACTTAGGTGCTAGGCCTCATGTGCGTGGAGTTTTTTTGTAATGTTTATAATGTTTGTCTTAACTCTTGCAGTTGGTTTATGCTGTGCTTGGTTTATATGACCTATCTTCTGTTTTTGTCTGGAGATAGGAACTGGCCGTATCGATTGGGCCAAACTTGCTAGTTCCACCTCAAGACGGAAACAGAATGTAAATAAAATCAGGACAGTGGATAATGTCCAGAAACACGATAATTGTAAGCTATGCAGGTTCAGCAGACATGTTGCAGTTTGAATGGAAAAGAAGAAGAAAACTGTATTTGTGAATGGTTCAGTTTGCTGTAATATCTTACAATGTAAATGAAATGAAGGCCAATCCTGATGCTATATGTTGTGTGTTCCAGTATCAGCATGTCTTTGGGGAACATGTTCTGCTCCCGCTGTGGGGATGGGTTTGAGCCGCATGAGAAGATTGTCAACTCAAATGGGGAATTATGGCATCCACAGTGCTTTGTGTGAGTATGCACTAAACTCTGACATTCTTGTAGAAAGCAGTCAGTATGTAGTTCTAATATATAAGATTTTTAACCATCGTCCAATGTGATTGATAAAAGTTATGTTTTTAATTTTTCACCCTCTACATGTTTTGGTGGAAACAACCATCTTAAGGAGGACATTATCAACACATGAAAACCGCTACAGGGTGTTCAATCATCAAGGAAATGGGGGGATCAGCGTGAGTTGGATACAACATTTCTCACATATTGCTGCTGTAACTGCCACTAGCAGAATGAGTCATCAGCGCTGATGAACGTGCACACTCTCGCTGGCGTAGAACGGATGGATCGTTTCTCCGTGACTACTGTGCCCTTCCCATCTAGCGAGAGTGCAGTCGTGTTGCCGATTCCCTCCCATCAGTTTATGTACATGCACACATTTATAGGAATACTGCAAAAAGATAACAAACATACCATGCTTTATAACAGGTGTTGGAAGTGACCCCCTTCTGCTTGAAAACACACCTTGCATCACATAAATAAAATATGCGACACTTTCTGAAGTTGGTCCACAACAGTTGAACTAATTACACGTGTAAAATCCTCACACTATACAGAAAGTTCCATTAAATAGTGAAAAGGTGGAGGTGTGGTGTCTTGTGCTGTGCTGTAAGTCTGTGCCAAATAATTGGCCCCTTTTTTCACAAAACCATGAACTCTGACTGCTACGTTAATGTTATACTGAATCCGTTCTTCTGTCAGCTGACTGCTGAAGAAAGACAATGCTACGGCACCTGCGGCTAATGCATTCATGGTCGCAATACAGGAAGACAGAATAATCAGCAAAGGACTGTGGCCTCCCAGATCCCCAGATCTAAGGTTTTTGTCCGGCTACTCCTCTTGCAGTGACTATTCTCTGGCTGTTACATCCACTCCATTAAGAGTGTTCGTCCATGGTCCAGCATTCGTCGATCCCGTCGTTTCACATTCACTCATCACTTTCATCCATCGAACATTCATTCTCGCTGGGGAGACCGGTACGTCTACGTTACCGGCTCCTCCTCTGCTTGAAGTATCTTTTTCTGTTTTGGAGGGGGTTGACCCCTGCACAAGTTCCATTTCCCCATTTTCAGTAACCCACTGGAAATTCCTACTGCTCGCTTCACAATTTCCAGCTCTAGTGTCTTCTTTTAGAGTCTTATAGGCAGGTCCTATTTTTCCGAGAGGTGATAGATGTCTTGAGCTGCACCCTCTGATACTGATCGCGGTTGCTCTCTTCTTTCTCTTGTATAGCAGCTGCTTTCCACCTCGGTTCTTAATTCCATTTTTGCATTGAGGTCTCGTTTGATATCTCCTCCCAAGCATCCGTTCTTTCGGGGTTCCTTGTACCACATTGCCATTGCTTTGTTCATAATGCCTGTGACCTGCACAGCATGTAATCTTCCTTATGGCTGCAGTTACTTCTTTTTGTGGGTCATAATTTTTCTGAAGATGTTCCTCTTGCGCCATGCCACTCTTGCATGATGGGACACCTTCCTGCTGGTTTTCTTCTGCCGTGCCACTTTTGCATGGTGGCTCGTCCCTCTGCAGGCGATGGCCAATCCTCTTTGGCACCCATCCTTTTTCTGGGTCCGTTTCTTCATTTTTGCTGGTTTCAGTCCCTACGCCTTTTCTTCTTCAGTTCTCCGAGTGGCATTACTTTGACCTCTTCTACGGGGACTTCTCATTGTTGGGCCACCTCAGGTTTCCTGTCCACTGAGTTTGGCTCTTCTCCTTCTAGACGTGCCTCCATCTCTTGGCAGGCCATCATCTCTTCTTCTAGATGTACCTCCATTGTTTCTCGGCAGGCCATTGTCTCCATGTCTCTTTCTGGTATGGTTTTGGCAACCATCTTCTTGTGACTGGTGCCCATATTTTCTCGCATGGCTCTCGTCCTTTCTTTGATCACTCTTGTTTCTGCTCGAGTGTCTTCCGTCCTTGCTTGGATAGCTCTTCTTTCTGCGGCCATCTCTTCTCTCCAGGCTTTCGAGTCATCATCCATTTTTGCCAGGAAATCTTCTTTGTCTTTCTTACTATCAGCTCTACTGCTATCACAAATAGCATTAAAAACTGACACACATCTCTGAGCCCACAAGCAAAGAGTCAAGTTGCATGATGTACCTTCTGAGAAATTTAAACTGTGTATTGAATGAACCATTGTAAAACTTTTAGGGGATCATAAAATGCTTTGTGTACTTTGTGCTGGATGAATGAATGAATACATTTTCCCATTGAACATATCACACATGCATGCATGCACCCACCCACATGAGTTTTTAAGTTGTATTTGTCTTTTTCAGTATATGTTGTATATGTTCTTCCCCTCCCAATATTAACTGTTTAATTTCAGTCAGGCTCCTTTGTCAGGAAAGTAAAGCATAAGTTACTGTATCTTGAGTATGATACTTTATGTCTATCAGTTAAGCTTAAGAGCTTCTTCAAATAAGCATGGTGGAGTACTTAGTGCCACTGTCATCTTTGCAGTTGTGCACAGTGTTTCCGAGCTTTCCCAGAAGGAATCTTCTATGAGTTTGAGGGTCGTAAGTACTGCGAACATGACTTCCATGTACTGTTTGCACCATGCTGTGGGAAGTGCGGTGAGTAGCAGCTTCGTTATTAGTATCTTACAGTAGGCCAGGACTCCACATCTTTCTTGGCGTACGGGGAATATTCGTTTGAAATTTGTTGTGTGAGAAATGAAATGTATGCAGAATTTTGCCAGAGAAACCTTGTGGATGGCAGCTACTAGAAGCAATGACATATAAATTAGTGTACTTGTGAAAATGGCTTTCAGAGGAATAGGTCTCAGTAACGTTGACTATATTGAACTGTTATATTCCAGCATCCCGTTGTATCGAGGCATCATCCTATTTTACTAACATATCCATCAATAATACAACTTTAAAAAGACATTAGGAATATGTTGTTCATTAAAAATGCATTTTAATACTATGACAGTTCAAATCAATAAAATCCCTTAGGCCTTTACACAGTTCATAAATCTACACATTAAAAGTGAATGTTCATACTCCTCAAATTGTCTTGGTTTTACATATATTTCTACTAATTTATATTCACATCATGTTTTGGCCTCATTGGGCCATCATCAGGTGAATTCTGTCCTTGAGTGAGACCACTGCACTGTATTTGTTTCTCGTGCTTCTCTCATGCATGTCATTATTTTACTTCATGCAAGTTGTTAAATTTCATTTTTATCCAGCTATTTTGCAGCTGTTATTGCTGTAACATACAACACATACGAAGGGGGACCCAAAAATAACCGGAACTGACCTGTTGTGCGCCCATGCTTTGTAGTTACGAGTTGTGCTGCAAGGTGGTGTTAGCTGGGGGTCTCCTGTGACTGTTAGTGAGCTGGCGTCAGTCTGAGTTAAGTGGTTTGTCTGTGGTGCTCTGTTGTGTGCGTTCCTGTTTCAACCCTTTGGCGATTAGTGAGATGGCCGACCAGAAGGAATAGAGTGTGCATGAAATTTTGCTACCCGTAGCACCAAGACTCATCGCCAGTCACAATTCTTTTAAGAAATTCTGGATCGAAGAAAGCAGTCTTCTGGGATTTGGCGCCGTGTATAAATTCTGGATCGTTCTGCACTTCACTCTTCAAGTCGCGGCAAACATTCACGCGGTTTTCTCTTTGGTCATCTCCGAGCAAGCGAGGAACAAATTTTGCAGACACCCGTCTCATGTGCAAACCTTCGGTTAAAATTCGCTGGACCGTGCTCCATGAGATGTTCGTTTCCTCAGAAAGTTGGTCAATGGTCTTTCGACGATCTTCATCAATTGCATGTTTGATTTTGGCAATGTTTTCATCATTTCTTCCTGTCGAAGGACGCCCGGGCTGTGGTATGTCTTATGTTGACATGTTGCCAGATTTGAAACGGGAAAACCACTCATAGACCTGTGATTTCCCCAAAGCATCATCATTAAAGGCTTGCCAAAGCATCCCAACAGTCTCGGCTGCAGTTTTCCCTAACGGAAAGCAAAATTTCACGCACACTCTTTGTTCCTTCTGGTCGGCCATCTCACTAATCGCCAAAGGGTTGAAACAGGAACGCACACAACAGAGCACCACAAACCACTTAACTCAGACTGACGCCAGCTCACTAACAGTTGCGGGAGACCCCCAGCTAACACCACCTAGCAGCACAACTCGTAACTACAAAGCATGCGTGCACAACAAGTCGGTTCCGGTTATTTTTGGGTCCCCCTTCGTAAATTCAAAAAAATAACTTTTTCAATGGGAAATAGAAATTCACTTTGCACCCTCTTCTTACTAGTACTTATACTAATGCACTCTCTATCCATATAACCACTAAAACACATTTTGTGCAAATCACTGTACATACTTCACACGAGATCATTAATAATTGTGCAGGAATAACCTCAAAGACACATTGTCTTTCACTACACACCCACTATTCTTATATGCACTTACTTTCGTTAAATCAATAAATGTACATTGTGGTGTATTCTTCCTTCACACATACTTCAGTTTCATGGTTCAGAGGGAAAACACTTCGATTTCGTTGTGGAACAGAGGAAACACATTTGTAAAATTTCGTGAACTCACCATTACTTGGTCCAGGATAATACACACATTGAAGCCTACCATTTGCACTATCTCACTGAATCTTTTAAGATATACGATGGGGTACCCAAAAGAAACTGAACTAATTTTTTTGTGGGCAGAGCTCATATAGTACCGAGTTTTGCCGCTATGAGTGCATAGAGCTAACATTCCTGACTCGATAAGCCGACTACCGTTGCTTCAGAAGGTAAGGACTAGTTTCGGCAGAGTTTATAGTGACAACTGTTTTGTGTGATCGTCGTTTTTGCAATGGCTGATTTTCGTGAACAGCGTGCGGCGGTGAAATTCTGCTTTTTGCTCGGGAAAAGTGGAACAGAAACTCTTGAAATGTTAAAAACGGCGTACAAGGACGATGCTATGGGGAAAACTCAAGTGTTTGAGTGGTTTTCCCGTTTCAAAAATGGTGAAATGTCAATTGATGACAAACCTCGTTCTGGTCGTCCTTCCATGGCCCGAACACATGACAATGTTGAAAAAAATTGTGAAATCATCAGGGAAGATCGACGACGGACCATTGAAGAAATTGTGGAGCTGTCGGGAGTGACCTGGAGCTCAGCGGCCAGATTTGTGGCAGTCGGGTGACTGGTTTTTCCATCATGACAATGCCCCTGCTCACACAGCCCTGTCTGTATGACAATTCTTGACCAAAAATGGTATGACCCTTGTTCCTCACCCTCCATACTCACCCGACCTTGCCCCGTGCGACTTTTTTTTGTTTCCTCGAATGAAAAGAGACATGAAAGGAAAAAACGATGGAGGCGCTGTCAAGCATCTCAAAAGATGAATTTAGACAATGTTTTGAAAAATAGAATAAAAGACTAGACAAGTGTATCAGTGTAAGTGGAGAGTACTTTGAACGGGATTGAAGGTTTGTGCTTAAAATTTGAATAAATAAGTTTTAAAAAAAATAAGTTCGGTTTCTATGGGTACCCCCTCGTATTACTGTTTAGTGTAAAGTATACTTATTTTTTATTAATATTTATTTATAATTGTATTTGCATTGTATTCATTGTTTGTAATGTGTCCTATTGCTTGTGTAGCTTTGTTTGAGTGTGATGTGTTATTTATGTGATGTGTCTTATTGTAGTATCACTGTTACTGGGTAAAAAAACATTTGCAGTTTAAATAAGTAAATAATAATAATAAGATCCCGAAGGGACTTGAGAAGACCATATTGCAGGACACTCTGTGACTGAGTTGTGAACTCAGCTGCCTGTATTAGTTACTTTAATTTTCACTTTTCTTCTTACAGGAGAGTTTGTGATTGGTCGAGTGATCAAGGCCATGAACTCCAACTGGCATCCACGCTGTTTCCGTTGTGAAATGTGTGACAAGGAATTAGCGGATCTTGGCTTTATACGCAACCAGGGACGCGCACTGTGCCATGAGTGCAATGCCAAGGCGAAAGCTGTTGGCCTTGGAAAATATGTGTGCCATAAGTGCCAGTAAGTATGTGTTCAGTATACTGCAGCACGAGGCGCATGTCCATCACCCAACCTGTTGGAATACATAACATTGTCTGGAAACTAATAGCATGCAGTCTTTCTTGAATTCGCGTTTTTTCCGAATGTAATGGTTTATGCTGCTTTTATTATTATTATTATTATTATTATTATTATTAGGTTCATCCTGGTCCATCGCACTAGCAGTATTACAAAGAGTAAATCAACCCATCCAGTGTGACTAATAAAATGTTTTTCTTTCTTTCCCTTTCAATTTTTCATCCTTGACATGTTTCGGTCTTAGAGACCATCTTCAGAAGGATATATCAATATGGGTAGAAACTGCTATAATAGTGTGTTTGGTCAATATCAGTACATACATACAATATCATCACAATGTCATGAATTTAAAATCTGATCCTTTAACGACTACAGTGACATGCATGAATACATTAAAATATTTATAAATTATTACAATTTGTTTACAAGTGTGGTATAAAAAGATTTTGTCAAAATTTGTAGAACCAATTTGGTTCATGTCCTTTATATTGCCTCTCTTTAAAGGAAGTTAAGTGTCTACCACCTTTTGGTTCTGTCATTTGATAAATAGGCCTGTTTAATGTCATCCTGTGGCTTGGGCTGTGCTCTGTGTGTGTGTGTCCGTGCGTCTATTTCTGATGAGGTTACCATTGGCATACAGCCTAACTTTTGCAAGATTGGCAACGCTACTCAGTCCAAGCAGTGTCTCAGCTGTCACAGTTTCTTATTGTTTACATAAATGCACATGGTTTAAATATTTGGATCAACAGTAACAGAATGCATATACAGTTTTGGGAAAGCCAGAAGGAAAGGAGCTGTTAGGAAGAGCTAGACATAAGTGGAACGATAATATTAAAATGGAACTTATGAGGGCTAGGATGGGGTAGTATGGACTGGGATGATCTATCTCAGGATAAGGACCATTGGAGGGCTTTTGTGGATATGATGAGGAACCTTCAGGTTCCATAAAATGTTGCTAAATTCTTTAGTAGCTGGCTGGCTGACGGCTTCTCAAGAAGGGATAAGCTCCATGGAATTAGCACCTAAATGCAACTGCAGTCTGAAGTGTAGGGGTGGATGTTAACACTTCCCATCTGGTAGTAATATTACCATATGGCTCTTTCTTCCAGGTCACTGGCAGTATTGATAGTATTAACACAGTATTTTGGTCGCACCATAGCTCAAGCGGGTAGTTGCAGGCTTCCCACTGCGGTGGCCCTGGTTTGATCCTGCGTCTGGTCAAGTGGGATTTGTGGTTGACAAAGTGGCGCTAGGGCTGGTTTTCTCAGAGTACTTCGGTTCTCCATGCCAATCTTCATTCCACCAGTTGCTCCACAATCACCCTCACCTATCATCTGGGGCTGGTACAATAGGCCAGATGTGGCCGTGGTACAAGGGTCTTAGTCCCACCCCACTAGCAATGAAAAGAAACACGGTATTTTAATAATCAAGAAACCAGAACTAATGCAGTGTTGGCATGATATTATGACCAGCCATTAGCTGCAGGCTTCTAGTTTTAGTGGGTGCCAGAAGAGTTCATCAACTCATGATAGCACAAGACTACTGCCATCTCAAAACAAACCTTTGACTGAATTCTGCACAAACAGTATGTATTTGGTCTTCATTCATGAGCAAGGAATCATTGCCTTAATACTGTGGTGAAGTCAAGGCACTACCTATAGCCACACTAAGCACACATATGCAGGAATATAAAAATTCATGTAAAAATACAAATGCACCACTCAGAACACCATCCAGTATATTCATGACTTGTGTCATATATACTATATATGAGAGGGTACCCAAAAGAAACCAAACTTTTTTTTTTTTAACTTATTTATTCAAATTTTAAGCACAACCCTTCAATCCCGTTAAAAGTACTCTCCACTTACACTAATACACTTGTCTAGTCTTTTATTCCATTTTTCAAAACATTGTCTAAATTCATCTTTTGAGATGCTTGACAGCGCCTCCGTCGTTTTTTCCTTTCATGTCTCTTTTCATTCGAGGAAACAAAAAAAAAGTCGCACGGGGCAAGGTCGGGTGAGTATGGACTATGAGGTAAAAGGGTCATACCATTTTTGGTCAAGAATTGTACAGACAGGGCTGTGTGAGCAGGGGCATTGTCTTGCTGGAAAAACCAGTCACCCGACTGCCACAAATGTGGCCGCTGAGCTCCAAGTCACTCCCGACAGCTCCACAATTTCTTCAATGGTCCGTCGTCGATCTTCCCTGATGATTTCACGAATTTTTTAAACATTTTCATGTGTTCGGGCCATGGAAGGACGACCAGAACAAGGTTTGTCATCAATTGACATTTCACCATTTTTGAAACGGGAAAGCCACTCAAACACTTGAGTTTTCTCCATAGCATCATCCTTGTACGCCGTTTTTAACATTTCAAGAGTTTCTGTTCCACTTTTCCTGAGCAAAAAGCAGAATTTCACCACCGCATGCTGTTCACGAAAATCAGCCATTGCAAAAACGACGATCACACAAAACAGTTGTCACTATAAACTGCCGAAACTAGTCCTTACCTTCTGAAGCAACGGTAGTCAGCTTATCGACTCAGGAATATTAGCTCTATGCGCTCATAGTGGCAAACGCCGTATTGCAAAAGCTCTGCCCACAAAAAAATTAGTTCGGTTTCTTTTGGGTACCCCATCGTATATGTGTGTGTGTTGTTTATTTTTACAGCTTTTACAAACTGTATATTTCACATTTTATTATATAATGGCCAAAATATGACGTGTTATGCGATGGTACAGAAACCTTGACTCAAGACACAGAGTTTGGGCCCTTTCCTGTTTATGAGTTCAGAGACCCAAGGTAACCTAAGTTCTGAGAATGGTTCAAGCAAGATGGGTATTCAGCATTGTTGTATAAATTTGAGTTATTCTTCGAAGGCAAAACATTTTTCTTGACGGGCAATAGCAGAAGTTATAAATGATTCAGATGCAGAAGTATGTACAGAAATTCCTGACACAGTTTCAGAGAACACATTTTTGTGGTAGCAGTAGCAGTCATAGTGATGAGGAAGTTCCTGTTTCTCTAAAATCAAGAAGAGGTTGTAAAAGACATGGAGAGCAAAACATAATAAAGAAAACTTGGGTGGGAGCTTATTGAGGGGTGTGGAGTATTTGAAAAAATATAAACTTGTCTCAGAAGAATTGTTTTTTACCTGAGCGCACTGCATCTGATGCTTTCAGTGGGCTCATTGATGATAAGCCATTGCGTTTTCGAGGTGAGGTGTATCATGGCTACCATTTCAATTGTACGGCTTGCGGTGTAGAGCTCAATTCAGAAGCTCGAGAAGTACGCTGCCGTCCTGGATTTGCAGCCAATGAGATGGTAAGCTCGAGAATGTTTCATATGATGTCTTATCAGTTAGAAGAGTGTTCTGAATTGCAGGCCACAAAGAGAGATGTGTGTTATATTTTCAGAATGAGCTGTATTGTTTGCGCTGTCATGATAAGATGGGCATTCCCATTTGTGGTGCTTGTAGACGACCAATCGAGGAACGTGTGGTTACTGCACTTGGGAAACACTGGCATGTTGAAGTAAGTTTTGCTATCATTTATAAGAAATACATGTTTATTAACAATCATGCAAAATCTTTTGCTACAGGTGAGACTAGGGTGACCAACTTTCAGCCATTAACCCTTTGACGTGGTCATTTAAATTCCGCGGCCGCGGCTCCTGCGGTAATATATTCAGCCGGCCATTTAAATTTTGCTCGAAAATGATTTATTCATCATTGTTCTTAAATTCTATGAGATAGGAACATGAAACTTTCACTAAAATGATCTTAAATGGTGGTTTTATAACCTTACCTTATAATATGGGCGCCCTGTATCTCGGCCATGGAAGCAGGTTGTTTAGTATTTGAGCAGTGAATGGTACGCCTTGAAGGATGAAACTTTCACTAAAATGATCTTAAATGATGGTTTTATAACCTTGCCTTATAATATGAGCACCCGGTATCTCGGCAATGCAAGCAGGTGACGCCTTGAAGCATTAGTCTAAACACAGCGCTGGCTCACATTCACCAAACNTTATAACATAGGTGTGCAGCTGGACGAAACATACACGTCGAACCCCCCCCAGACGATTTAAATCCCTGACGAAACATACACGTCGAACCACGGCAACGGGTTAATTTAGCCTTTAAAAGCCAGACTTCTGAACTGGTGGTAAGCTTGAGCTGGCCGGAGTTCATTTAAATGCCCGTTGCTACTCTGCGTTTAAATGTCTGTTCCTGTTAGGGCGCTTAAACAATTGTAAGCATTATGTTTAAAAATGTTGTATCTAACTCAATTTTATGATAAGTGGATGGAATTAACTTTTTTTGTATCAGCAAAGAACATAGTGTCACATATTAAAACGGAAGATTTGAAAATTTTTATACAAAGAGTTATATTCTATTTTCAGTTTTTTCTTTTAATTTTTATGCCTACTGCAAAAATGGTTTCCCATTTCTTCACAGAGTTGTTCTGCATTATAGATTCATTTCTGTTTGTAACACTTGACAAATTTTAGCAGTCCCTGGTGTCATAAAACGGAAGTGATAAAATCATTCGGTCTTCTGCTACCGTGCGTCGGGTGGCACTAGCGCCATCTGTAGCTGATAGCAGAAGTTCAGTTGAAGCAGTGCAGTGAGTGGCCGTGGTTGTGTGTTTCACTGAGTTGCATTGTCTTGAAGTGCAGGAGCCCAGTTCAAGCACCCTAACAACATGTTTACAAAACAAGAACAACGCTCCTGGATAATAATTGAAGTTGCACGATGTCGTAGTGCACAAAACTGTTATCAGGGATTGCGAGAAGCATGTGGTGATGCTGCTTTGCCATATCACACAGTGGCACAATGGGTGAAATTGTTCCGTGAAAGGAGGGATGCCATTCCGGACAGCCATTGTTCAGGACAACCACACAATGCAGCTTCTTGTTTCTCTGCTGGATGTCGATCATCAGTGGGCTGGGCAGGAGTTAGCTGCTGAGGTAGGCGTATGTTACAAAACTGTGCTCCACATTCTGCATGATATACTTGGATACCACAAAATTGCAGCGTGTTGGGTACCCCATACAATGTCCGAGGTGCAACAATGGCAATGTCATGCAATTGCACAGGACTTGTTGGACTGGGACCAGAGGGAAGGTGACGACTTCCTTCGAAGGATTGTCGGTCTAGACGAAACTTGGGCTCACTCATACGAACTGCACTTGACACGACAATCGAATGGAAGCATCCTGGCTCTCCTCATCCAAGAAAGTGCGTCCTGCACAGAGTAATGTGAAGGCGATGTTCATTGTGGCTTATGACATTGATGGAGTGATACTGCACCACACTGTACCTCAACTACAGACAGTAAACGCTGCCTACTACTGCAGTTTTCTGCATAATCATCTTCGTCCAGCACTCAGGAGAAAGCGTCGACACTTGTTGGCAACGAACCCCATCATCCTTCATGACGATGCAAGGGCTCATACTGCTGACACTGTCAAGGAACATCCACCATACTCACCCCATATGAGTCCGTGCGATTATGGTCTCTTTGTCAAAATGGAAGAACCACCGTGAGGGACATGTTAGAACACGAGAGGAGATTATTCGTGCTGTAGGGTGGTCACTGCTGGACATCAAGAGAAGTGGATGTGCTTATGGTGTACGACGCCTTCCACAAATTTGGCAGAAGATGGTACACATGGGCAATTATATTGAAGGAATGTAAGTGTGTTTACCTCGAGTAATAAAGTGATTTCAGAACTATAGAGATGCTGCCACTACTTTTTATCTGACCTTTGTAGATGTCTTGTATATTTAAGAAAATATATTGTATTATTGACGGGTGCTTTAATAATAAGGATAATCATCGTATTCCAATTGCCAGTCACACCGATCTTCCAGTCTAGGCCTTTTTGCCCATGTATCACTCATTAATTCTCCATCATTTTTCTTGTTTTCTGTATCAAAGAAAGTGTCTCATCAGATTTGGAAAAAATCTACTTCCACTCATAATTACACACTTACATACCATCACTAGGCTGTTCCAGAGCTTCCAGTGTATAATTTGTTTGCAGACCATGCAGTGTACTAGAGAGTGCCATTTTGAAACCACTAAATCATTGATTTGAATGTCACAAAACATTCCAAATAGCTCTTTATATGATCATTCAGAGGAAAGAATCAGTTTGTACAGTGAAAACTACAGTCTTCACAGGTATAATTCTTCATTTAGCTTAATTTTCTAATGGATTGCAGAGCAGTGACCATTTTTCTCTGATCTTGAAGTTGCTGAGGACATAATACTTCAACTGCTGCGAATAATGTAGTTTGAAGGCTGGTTAGTACATAGGTTACTGGCTTGAGGGCTTAATTTGAAAGATGGCATTCCATGGCTCTGTGTGCTTGCTAGTGTGTAGGGCAGTACCATAAAGTATACCAGCATCTGTGTTCTACTGCAATAAGTAATGACTCTTGTTGTGTATGTGTAGCATTTTGTGTGTGCCAAGTGTGAGAAGCCATTCTTGGGACACCGCCACTATGAGAAGAAAGGCCTGGCTTACTGTGAGACACATTACCACCAGCTGTTTGGAAACCTGTGCTTCGTGTGTAATCAGGTTATTGCTGGTGACGGTATGTATTTCAGTTGCATTCTGGATGTATCTATATGGGGATGCCAACATTACTAAAGTCTTGAAAAATTCCATTTGCTGTGTCACTTTGCACTTCCATAAAATCCACAAAAGACTGGTAATACGGTAAAAATGTAAAGTTTTCCCTCTATTTAATTAAGCACCATGCTGTAAAGAGATATGGGGGAGTGAGGGTATAGGTCTGTCATTCTTGACCTTGGCACTAGATGGAGGTGAGTGGTCAGGTTCAAACCCCTGCTGCTTTACCCCCAAGGAAAGAGCCATTGGTATCCATTGTATAGGGAGATGGGTGAGCCCCAGAGCCAGGCATGGAAGCTGTGGAGTACAGAGAAATCTCTTGGCCCTATCAAGAATTAAACCCCAAATCATTGATTGTCCAGGCCATAGCCCATCACTATACCAACTTAGAATTCAAGAATAAATCAGTTAATTATTAGTATATCGTTTCAAAATACCGATTCATGTCCAAGACTAAAATATAGCAAACAACTGTTTTGCCTGTTGTATGAGTGGGGATTTCAGTCTCTCACTTCTGAGAGAAAAAGAAAGAAAGATCAGAGTTGTAAAAAGAATGTGCTGAGGAGAATATCATGGCGCAAGAATGCTGAAAAGGAAAAGTATGACTGCAGAAATTTTGCATTAAGAAGGTACACGGTAGCCATGCAGTTCGTCAGTTACATACTGTGTCAAATTTTATGTACATAAATTCTCTAAATATATTCAAAAACCAGTGGACTACCTTTTGAAGTACCTAGTTTTCCTCGTCAAATCTTTTTTGCCATATTATTCCATTACACCACTCTTTCTTCCATTCCATAATTTGCAAGACATTTGAACATCAGTAATCATTGATTTCTTGCTAAGAGTTGTTGACTCGTCAGTAAACGTTGATAATTTTTTATACAGTTATTTCGGTCACCAGAGTTCTTAGCTCATTTCTGATATGATAAACAGTGCTTGTGCAAGCATTTTCAGAATGCAAGATTTCACTCATGTCTCTGCCATTTGAGTTTTTGCAAATCTATTTCAGCTTAAAAGTTGTGAAAGGATTGATTCCTTTTGCTACTTGTATGCTGTCCGGAAAATATTTGAAGTTATTTCCTTTTTGTCATGGTTTGCACAAGAGCAATAGGAAGAATTTCTTCTTTGGCTTATGAGATTGATGTTTGCTGTAATGTGTTACTTTATGTTTAATCCATTTATTGCATATCTCATATTGGCCTTCCTCTCAATACTGAGTGTATCAATTTTGCTGCATGGCCTGCAGCCAAGCCTTTTGGTACTTAACAGTGACCCAGTCATATATGTTGGAAAATGCAGTGTTTTGCTGTAGTGGCCAACAGCATGGCCAGTGCACATAGAAAAATGAATTGCACTCTGAAGTAGTAGCAAACGGACATGCTAAAGAATCAGGAACAGTGGCCAAAGAAGCAGCAGAAGATGAAGTTGCCTAATACTGTGGTGACAGTGATTCACTTCCAGTTCATTCTCCATGTCTTTGGTTATCTATGAAAAATAATAACTTGTAAACTTTTTCATTTTTAAGGGTGATTTTATTAAACTCAGTATTCCCACTGGCTTGAAATTCATAAAAAAAAATTGTTCTTTGCAGTCATTCAAGCATGAATTTTAAGATGATACAACTATCTAGGACTGGATCAGGCAGTGAACTGTTAAGTTTATTGTGGGATGTGGGCCATGAGCAAGAACTGGCAACCCTGCTCATATTTGTTAGAAGGAAGTGTGGTAGGATAGCACGACACACCTGTCTGCATACAACATTTGCTGTAAGATTAATCCCGATGTAAACATGGGAGTGAATAGCCGTCTTCCTGAAGTTGCTGTAATAGGCATAATAATAGAAAATAGAAATAGAAAATATCAACACAACATATAACTCACTCACTATCAAATATCCTTTTCATACTGTAAGGGCAACTTTAATAATATATAACCATTGTTAACCGTGATGAATTACAGGAACAGTTAATTGCTGACAGGTAGTGGATTTTTCCTCGTAAGTCAAGAGTCAGAATTGAACATGTGGCTGGAAGTTTTATCATCTCTGGTGTTTATAACAAGTGTGTTATCAGTAAGGCTGCCCAATTCCCACAACCTTTGCTCTTCCAGGATGATGTGATGAGTAGCAACTTGCTGCCTCTCAGTAGTGATATCTCTTAGCCTTGCTTCTACCTGCTGGCACACCTTCCGATGTTTGAGATTTTATGTCTAGCCACATCTCCATTCAGTTTACTCTGCACAATCTTGCTAGGATTCACGTTGACTGGCAGACTTGTAATGATGTGGCCTGCTTCCTTCCTACATTAGTCTATAATATACACTCAGTCCCACCATCACAGAGTCTGCCTGCCTTGAAAGTTTAGTTTATACCAGTGCCAGGAAGATGAGATTCTGGAATGCTATTCCAGCTTGTGTCCTTCTGAGAAAGAGTTCCCAGAACAGCATCGTGGCACATTGTGACCCAAAAATGCACCTGCCTAACACTAATAGTAATGTAATGACCTGTACATATACAAGATTGCTTTCTGAAAGTGAAATATTTTGTTGTATTTTGTCATGTTAGTGCCCAGCATTGGTTATATTTGGTAGTCTTGACAAAGCACTGGATAAAGAATGATATGGGAGTGAACATGTAAGTTTCATGTGCCATTTTGAGATTGTATCAGTTGTTTGAGAGGTTCCTTAGATTATTAGGTATCTTGTGTTCATATAGCTGTGGAATGTTAAGAGGCTAAATGGTGGTGTTGATCATTGCAATATTGGAAGTCTAAATAGGATACCTTTGTTCTTTTATTTATTTAATTTCTGTTGATCCATACTGGTACAACCATTGGATATAGAAAAGTTATATTTACAATATTATATTATATATTATGGATATAGAAAAGTGAAAAAACGATTACAAGTGTAGTACAATGATGATGATAAGACGTTCAATCATTAAAAGAGTTTGTCGAAAAAACCTTATGAAAATGTACATTATATGTTTGGATATCTTTGTTCTGTGTTAAAACTTAACAAAAGCATACATTGTATGTTTACAGTTTTCACTGCTTTGAACAAGGCATGGTGCGTGCACCATTTTGCCTGCTCTGTGTGTGACCAGAAGATGAACCAGAAAACCAAGTTCTATGAGTGTGATTTGAAGCCAGTGTGCAAGAAATGCTATGACAAGTTTCCTAATGAACTGCGGCGTCGACTGCGCAAAGCACATGAGCAGACACCAAAGAAAGCATCTGTTTAGGTATTTGATATTGCTGAATTGTATTCTCAGTTTTTGGTGTGGAAGTTTGTGGTTACATTTAATCCGGCATGAGTACATCAGTTTTCCACCACCTGTGTCTAGCTCAGGACATTTACTGCTATGCTGCCATGCAGGTTTTGCCTGCTGTACCTGTTGTTTTTGCGCAAAGACTAGACTGAAATTACATTCAGAACATGAATGAAAAACACTTGATGATTTTAGTGTTTTTCCATTCTTTTTAAGTGTTGGCAAGCTACACTTAAAACTTTGTTATATTGAAATGAAATTCATAGGAGAAAACTGTACTTATTTGCTGTTAAGGACTTAGGTGTGTCTGTGGTTGCATTAGCTATGGATAGCAATTTAATGGAGGTACAGTGTGTGTCTAGCTTACGATCTGTACACCTCCAATCTTGTGCTAATCCCACAGACTAGGTATCCCTCCACGCAAGAGGGCACTGGATATGCCCCATTCTGTATGTAATCAAGAAACTGATCCCCTCTGAATGTTCCACAAGAGTCATATTTCTTAATAGCTATTATGTGCATGTACAGGTGTTGCCACAAATCATGTGTACATTGAACGTGGTAGGTGGACCACACACCGGCATGCATCAAGACATGTAACAGTCAAGACACGATGTCTGCAACATGATGCAAAGAAAGGAGCACAGTTGAAACAAATCAGATTATGAAAACCGCCGCACACCGGTCTGAGTCATGATGCTGATGTCAGCTTAATGCTGACCAATCACGAATGAAGCAAGACTGCATCTTTTGTCTCATGTCTTGATGCTTGTCTTGACACAGTTGGTGTGTCACAGCCCTTACGTTTCTGGTAAAATACGGTCAGCTGAATTGATCACATCGTATGAGTGATCGCATATACCTTGGAATCCTTCAAATGATACAGCGAACTTGCTCAAAGGATTATACTTGACAGGTCATCAAACCCATCGTAGTCAAATTTGATCCACATTGGATGGTTCGTAACTGTGAATCAAATGTAGATGGAGCGCAAGACTTTGGTTTTGTGCTGGGATCGATCTTAGGAGCTGGCGATATCAGGCCTGGTATTGTTTTTGCACCTTGAGAGTTTTTGTTTTCTCTGATGGTCCCGTTATGTCTACAATCACACCAAAACCCACAAGATTTCTTCTTGGTCATTTTGGGTCTCGTTTCTGTGCTTCCTCCTCCATTTTTTCATGTGCTCCATTGTAGCTAGAAGTTTTATAGACATCCATCAAATACACTGATTTTGTTAAAAACAGTACGACTAAGGGGTCAGAGTTTGAGCCCCGGTAGGGTCAGGAATTTTCTCTTCTCCACGTCATCCAGACCGGCTCAGGGGCCCATGAACCTCCTATCCAATGGGTACTGGGGGCTCTTTCCTTGGGGATAAAGCCGTTGAAGAATGAAGCTGACCACTCACCTCCAGCTATTGCCGAGCTCAAGCATATGTTGATCTATACATCCGTTCACTCACCCCTTCATGGCATTTGGTTTAATTACTTAATTATTTAGGGACCTATATATATGGCTTCTAACTTTTCCAGTCAACCATGGCAGACACTCAGCCTTCATCTTGGTTCCTTCCTCTTGAGCCGGGTCCCTTGACCCTGTGGGTAAAGAACCCAGTTCTTCTACCCACTTAGACCCGTGAACCCCTGCTCAATATGGGTAAGGGACAGGCTCATAAGAAACGACTTGCTTGTAACGTGATGCACTATGCCTCCCTAAGGTCGAGTAAGGGATCTCGAGAGAGGAAAACCACTGTCGGCACTATGGGCCAGGCTGGACGGATCCGCTAGTCAGAACTGGTAGGGAACACACTGCACAAGTATACATAAACACCACTGGCGTTTCCAAACATGTAAATAAATATATATTAATAACATATGTATACAGGTGAACTCTGTCCAATGGGCAGGAACTGGTCAGAACATGTGATAAATAATTAATACAGAACTACACTGTGCCTAGCCGCACTGAACTCAAGTCAGGCACGCCTCATGGCGTCTTTCTACTTCTCCAGTACCAGCCTATACTTAGGCAAGCCTTGAGGACACTAGGAAATATAAACAGGTTACATACACGCCTGAGGGGCGATCTGCTGTTTAACACGACCCTAAACAAAACCAAATTATCTTACGCCACACGGCGTTCATAATCGAAGGAAAACAATTACTACAGTAAGTCACTTGTATTCCTGAATTACAAACTCAAAGATTTACCTCATGACTTGATCCACCCTTGATCATGTCGTGAGGGCACTCTTCCCCCTTCAAGCACTGCTGCGGGCCGAAACCGAATTTCCAACAAGATCAGTTCAACTTTACGAAACCAAATTTAGACGCAGCGATGTTACCTTTCTGAGGTCAACGGGAAGAGAGCGATACATTCATTTGTACAACGCAGGAAAGCTCGGAATGCGTCCAGGAGGGGGTGGGGACAAGGTCAGCTGACCTGACGTCAGCTAAAGACTTTAACTGGAAAGAAAGAGGAACGGCTCGCTTCCTGGCGTTTTGGGGTGGGGGACTCCAAGGAACTTCATGAAGAAGAACCGTTGCACAGTTCAGGATGTCACCCTCTCCCCAGACGCTAAAAAAAAAACACGCTCACACCTCTACACTGGGGCCACTCGCCATCCATGCATGATGACGCCTTTTCACTCCTGGGGCTCTAGCTACCTGCCAGCCGAAAACACTCTGAGCAAACAGTCCTCGCTGGTTTCCTGCCACGCAGAAACCGGCCACACATGTGCAGAAGTGCTCCCTTCCGGAGAGCTGGTGGAGCCACCCAGTCCATTTCTCCGGCACCACCATCACATAACACTTGGCCGTTCGCGTGCCGACAAGTCAGGAAGGGAGGCCCAACTTCTAGCGGCGAATTCCCGGCCCACAGGAGTCCGGAGGTCCAACTCCTCGTCGGAGACATAATACCAATACACTCTCACTGACGACACAAGTTCGTCACTGGCGGGGCCCACTCGACGTCACTCACACTCGCGAGCCGAAGGGATAGAATGGAAAGGGATAATAGACTCTGAAACACAAACAAACATTACGGCAGACACAGCAGCATCATCTCCGGGGGAAGCTCACAAACATATTTACACAATAATTGGTTGCAATAATACACAGCTTACATTTTATGGCCTACTCGCCAACCCAGTAGCTCTTCAGTTGAGACACATGAGCCTTTCTTACCAGTACATCCGTATCAGGATTCGCCAGCTGAACGGTAACCTTTGTCAGGAACTTAGCTATCACAAAGGGTTCGGACCACTTATTGTCCAACTTAGCGGAACGGTGGTGAGCTCTGGAACTCTGAGGGTGGAGCTTCACAAGCACAATGTCTCCAACCTTAAACTCTGCCTCTCTCCTCAACTCATTGTATCGCTTCGCGACCCTATCTCTAGCCTTCTTTAAATTCCCCAAGGCTAGTTCCCAATATGAGTGAGTATCCTGAGGGGATCGCTGAAGATCGTCGTCAGTAAGTTCCCACCTCAGTCCTAAGGGATGGTTCATCTCATGCCCAAGGAACAACAGGGCAGGTGTAAACCTGGTACTCTCATGCCACGCCGTGTTGAAAGCCATGGCAAGAGAAGGGAGACTCTCGTCCCATCTAGTATGTAGCGAACTATGATAAATAACTAGAGCCGCCTTCAGGTTGCGATTAAATCACTCTACCTGAGAAGCTTGGGGATAATACGGGGAGGTTGTCACATGTTTTATCCCCGAGAAGCAGGTGTTATAAAACAACCGCGACTTAAATACTGACGCATTGTCAGACACAATGCAGTTTGGAACTCCAAAACAAGGAAAATACTTCTCAACCAAACATGACACCACCGCGTCGGAAGTTATCCTCCTCACAGGATACATCGCAACAAACTTGGAAAATCCATCTAAGACCACCAAGATGGCTATATTACCACGACGACTCCGCACAATGGGTCCAACGAAATCAATAAAGATTCGTTCCATCGGTTTGTTTACAACTTGACTGTTATGAAGACCAACTCGAGTATTCTGGGCTGGCTTTGCCCTCTGGCACCCTTCACACTGCCTCACGTATTTCACTACATCCGGTCAAAGACCCGGCCAGTAGAATACTTTAGCTATACGATATAACGTCTTAGCTACTCCCAGGTGTGCACTCAACGCTGAATCGTGAAAATACTCAAGTATCATGGCCCGCAGTTCTAACGGAACCAGATACCTATTCGACTTAGTTCTCGGAGAAAAATACAGAATCGTGTCATTCACCAATCTGTAATGTGAAACCTGAGGATCTCGCCGTCTAATCTTTTCGTACACGGCTCTGCAATACTCATCTTTAATCTGATGTTGTCTAATCGACTGAAATGCCGCCCGCAAATGTTGGAGAATCAACCCTGAAAATGACTGCACAGACACATCTTCATACTGCCAAGTTAGACAGTCAGCGACAACATTAACCTTCCCTGGAATATGAACAACATTAAACTTGTACGGGGCGAGTCGCAAAATCCACCTCCCTACACGGCCTAGTTCTTTCACACGTTTCAGCAACCATGATAAAGCCTGATTATCCGTGTGGAGAGTGAACTCTTTATGCTCAAGATAGACGCGAAAGCGTTCGCATCCCCAAACTACGGCTAGACATTCCTTCTCGTAAATCGAGTATTTACGCTCCGCAGCCGTCAATAGCCGACTGGCGAAAGCTATGGGACCTAACCTTCCTCTCGACGTTGGTTGAGAACGGCCAAAACGGCAACGTCGCTAGAATCGCAGACCAAAACAAACTCCTTTGTAAAGTCTGCAACTTGCAAAACAGGGGGCATAGAAATAGCTCCTTTTAGCTGCTCAAAAGCTTCCCTTTGGGATTCTCCCCACAGAAATGTGGCGTTCTTACGCTTCAGCGCGTGGAGCGGCTCGGCCAATTTCGAAAAATCCTTCACGAAATTCGCATAAAATCCGGCCATGCCAAGGAAACGGCGAACTGCCTTCAAGTTCTTCGGAAGAGGGAATTGAACAATCGCCTCCACTCTCTCCAGCAAGATTTTAATCCCATCTTCAGATAGAGAATAGCCTAGAAACTTAATCTCCGACTGCGCCAAGTGAACCTTGTCACGGTTCAACGTGAAACCCGCCTTCTCCAGGCGACCAAACACTTCTCTCAAGTGGCCTACGTGTTCCTCCATGGAACGCGAATATATCAGCAAATCATCCATGAAATTGTAGACATACTTATGTTTCAAATCTCCAAACGAGTCAATCACTCGCGAAAGCACTTGACACCCTACACTTATGCCCATAGGCAACTTGGTGAATTCAAATAACCCCAACGGAGTACAAAAAGCTGTAGCCTTATGGCTTTTAGCCGACAACGGAATTTGGTAGTACGTGGAGTTCAGGTCCAGGATGGAGAAGACCTTCGCCCCATGAAAATTTGCAAACGCATGCTCCAAACTCGGCGTGGGAAATGCGTCAGGCGACCTTCTGATTAAGAAGTCGATAATCCACTACCATTTGATATCCGCCCTGAGACTTCGGGACTAAGAAGGCTGGACTCGCATACTGGGAAAAACTTTTCTTCATCACACCTTTATCTAACAACTCGCGAACTATCTCTCGCAGGGCTTGCAAACGGTGGGGTGAGCATTGGTAAGGTCGGGAACGAACCAGTACGTCATCAGTCAGATCCAACTGACACACCATGCCCTTCACCGTACCTAACTGATCAGAAAATAACTTCCCCTTCAGACCTGAATTTTTTCTGGAGGAAGGAAATTTTTTTTTATGCTCTAATGCTCTTAGGTGATTTTTTAATGGTTTTAGAAGCAAGATTTATAAAAATATATGTACCCGTTTTCAAAATATACTTGGTACACAATTGTGTACACTGGGTCTCAATCAACACTGAAATCATTGTAGACAAAAAAAAATTTTTTTTTGGTGCATTTAAATGTGAACTCTTTTACACATACAATAGATATAAAATTCACCATGTTTTAGTTAACAATAAAATGTGTCGAGAATTATGTTCATAATGTCTTTTAATTTAAATGAAATGAACGGAAACAGTTCTTTTCCTTTGACAAACAAAGATGTACATTACATTTTTCACATTTTACTCTCGAACGTCCCTTGCATTCTGGAAATTTGCACCTAGTAGGCAGTGCACCATTTTCATGAAGAGGCCAGTGTTGTGCTCCGTCGTACTGAATCTCTTCAGGAGGCCTAGTTTCTCCTCGTAGCCTTTGAACAGGAGTATCTGGAGGTGTGGCAGATGGTCGACCTCTTTTTTTATTGGGGATATCCTTCCCACTTAACACCAGAACATCAGCCAGTCTCATACGGAAATGTAGGAGATCCATTATTTTCTTCGTTGGTAGACCAATTTCTCTGGCACTTGTCCTGTATTCCAGCCAACTCTGTACCACAGCAAAATCAACAGCATGGAAAATTGCTCTGAGTGTCCATTTCTTGGATTTTATAAAAATTCTGTAATATGACATCAATTGATCAAAAAGATCAACTCCACCCATGCCATGGTTGTAGAGTTTTACAATCTCTGGTCGATTGATAGTAACATATTTATTTTGTTTCTTGTCCCAGCATTCAACTTTGTCAGTTTCTCCTTTCCCAATAAAATTTGAACCTAGAACAACTGTTTTGTTGTCAACCCATTTTACCAGTGTTATGTCATCTGTGCTGCAAATTTCTTCTGAAAATCCTCTTTCCTTCTTCAGTGCCTCCTTGTCCGGCATTAGAGGAGGATTAGCAAAACGGTTGACTCTGACAGTTCCAGCAGCACAGATGTTTTCTTGTTTCAATGCTTGGAAAAGCTTGTATGAGGAAAAAAAATTATCAGAATATATCTTATGCCCCATTTCTTGTTTTATTCTCTGGGCTAACTGTAAAACTACTGTTGGTCCTTGCCCAAATGCCTTCAACAAAGATTCTTGAAATTCAGTTGATGCTCCCTGATAAAGAATAAAATCATAAGCTTGTCCACTCTTACCACATAACATGTACATTTTGATACCCCATGGAGTTGGCTTGCCCTTCACATACTGTTTCACAGAGAGCCGCCCTGTAAATGGGATCATTGCCTCATCAACTGCTAACTCTTCCTCCGCAGGTAACTCTAGACATCTGTTACGCAGGGCAGTATATATAGGCCAAACTTTATAAAACCTGTCTTTATTGTCAGCTGGTATATCCATGTTGTTAACAAGGTGCAAATTTGTTCTCACTTGGAAGAACCTGTCTCTGGACATACTGTCTAAGAATAATTGCATTTTCAATGTCGTGTCCCAAAACATTCGAACTCTGGGAAATTTTAGAGTTCCCATAATTATATGAAGTCCAAACAATGTTTTGAGTTCTGCTGGTGTAGTTTGTTTGAAATTGCTAATCTCTCCACTTTGCAATGCATATATGTTTGTCATATCAGCCATAGTGCAGAAGAGGTCATCAGGAATGTACTTACTGAAATAAGTTGAAGGAGAAAGCAACTCCTGGTCTTCAATATGTTGTTCCCATTCAGAATATGAATCCAATATAGAAATTGGGCGATGACGCCACTTGATGTCCTTTTTTTCTGATAAAATGTATTTTAAATCACTAATTTCATTGTTAGTAACTAGATCACTTTCTTGAATATCGCTATTGTTGTTGTCATTGTCATTACACACATCACTTTCATTATTTGGCATTATCTGGTAATCGGTTTCTTCCCTGTTTATTTTGTCAGCCCCCACTCTCACTTTTTTTTCTCTTGAAGTACAGGAAGACTGTACCTCAGGAACTGTTTCTTCATCTGACGAAAAATCTAAATCTGACACCTCCCCATTCATCAACATCTCTAAAATGGCATCTGCATCTTGCTCCATGTTGAAATACTGTTTTTTGGACATGATGAACAGAACTGAAAAATTAAACAATCACAAATAATAATCTCAGTAGTAGTATTTTTCTGTGCATAAAAATATACAGTAGGCCTAACTACGTTGTCGATAACTGGAGCTTGAATCCTGTGCTAACTTTCCTAATTGTAACTTATTATAACAATTACCAGTAATACAACAGACTTGTCTATTTTGAAGAAATCCCAATCAAAACTCATAAAAATTGTTAGGATAACAAAGAAACAGTTACAACAAGCACTTCACATCAAGTAAACACAAAAGTTCTAGGTTATGTCACATATTGTTTACTATACTGCCTGAGACCTCATGGTTACGATTGTACACTGAAAATCGTTGCTTCTTTTTATGGACTAAAATAATTAGTTTTGAAATATTCACTGTTGTAATAAATAAACTGATCATTTAATAATTTGCATGCAAAATAACAATAATAACATTCAATTATACAGTGGAATATAACTTAGCAACCACAATCGTGTATTCTGAAGATCACAAGCTGCTGTGCACTGCTACATTCACTTGTTGATATTTTTATAGTGCTGCACAACAGATGGCAGCACTTGTGCATAATGAAAAGATTGAACATTCACAAACGTGTACATGAGGTTTCCATTGAGGAAACATTTTTCTGTTGCAGCTAAGACACAGTAAAAATTAATGTACACAATTGTAGCCAGTGTGTCTGAAAGGGTTCGGAAAATCTCGCACCAACTGATGAAGCTTACGCGACTCAGAAACACACAATGACCAGGTTCCCGCTACTACGCCTTTCCAGGCCTCTTCCGTACATGGGAAACTCTGAGAATGCATGGAGGAAACATCCACTGGAAAAAAATCATAGTGACGCGATTTTTCGAATGCAAAGGAAAACGAAGACGTCGCAAAGTCTAGCTGCATGTAGTGTCTCAAATTTGAGATTGGAAATTTAAGCCATTACCTAAATGTTCGAGACTTGCGAAAAGTGTTTTACAGTCATTACATTAGTATGACAACACCCGGACAGGCAACTAGGTTAAGAATGTTGATGATCACCATTTATGCGTAATCACATAAGTAAGAAGCTTGCTAACTAGGCCACTGGAGTATCGTAATATTACCGCATAAGCAGCAGAGAGGACCAAAGGCCCCACCCCCCAGCCACAGGGCATAGCCAATGAGAATATAACTTTGGGGATTGAGAACAAAAGGGAGGAGTTAACTACCCTCTCGTCAACGGCTGAATTAGCAAATTGAAACTATAAATTACTGAATTTAGGAGACTTCTGATCTGATCTTAAACAGAATATTGAGTTGTCAGCCGGAGGCCCTAGTCGATATGTGTGCCACGAGATGGTGGATGGCGACAGTTATCTACATTTGTATTACAAGTAAGTCTCTTTGCTCATATACGCCATGCTGTTAAACCTTAGTGTTGATAAAAGTGTTGTTGTGTGATCTTAAGTGCAGTATCCAGTGTACCCCAGCGAGAGCCAGGGTAGAATAGGGTAGAAATGGAGTAGAGAGTGACAAACCATGAAGGGAAGCAACATTCTCACGGTACCTCCCCCCGACAGAGAAATTAGAAAGAGCTTAGCGAGAAGGTGTGATGTAAACAGGCCGAAGGCGGCCCTTTTAATGTAAATATCAATGTAAATAGACCAGTGTACATAGGATAAGATGTACGCCGGGAGTTTTGATTCACCCATTCGTAACCATCCCGCCCACGACCGATCCCGAGCAACCATAACCAAGACAGCCGAGGGCCGCGAAGATTTTAGCTAACTGGCCAGTGACAGACCCCCTCCCCCTGAGGTGTAACACTGCATTTTTGCAAATTACAGAAAATCCAGTCCTAATATACAGGGCATGGGAGAATTATCAAACACCAAGAAATCGTACTTCCATGAAAAAGAGTGAATCTTTAACTGCAACGAGACGGCCTCCTTGATCACACGGCTGTGGCCACTAGCTGTGTTAATCTTATGGTTTGCCTCCTTTATCACACACGGCAATCCCAGGCTCTGAATCTGCTGAAAAACGTCTTGTCGGACGAAGGAAAACGACGAACCCGAATCCAAGATGGCTGGCATACAATAATTTTTGATAGTCAACATCACCCATGGGATATGGCCACCATCTTTTACGGGCAAAATTCGCTGAGCAGACCTCTCACTCTCAGGCGCTCGGAGCTCAAGAGGATCTTTCACCTCCGAGCGCCTCCCCCCGTTTCCCTGCCTCCTTACAACAGGGACATTGGAAGACAAACAATTCTTAGCAATGTGACCCACTCGGGTACACTTATAACATCTAATCTCCCGGCTACGCGGCCGAGGACTCTCAGTCATGACCATACTAATTGGACACCTATCCCGCTCGTCCCGCGAAACTTTCCCTCCGGGAACACAACACTCTAGACTCTCCCTGCGCTGGTCAACAGCACGGGCTTCAGCAATATGGCTCGTGAGGGCATACAACTCTTCTACCGATCTCGGTTCAGACTCGAACGTCAACCAAGGTCGCACACTGGGGTGAATATTCTGAACAATACGGCGGACTAATGCCGACTCAGAAACGTGGTATTCAAGGATACCCGCGGCATTCACTACAGACGTAATGAATTGGGCCAAGTCTTCTCTGTGACCTTGAAACCGGTCTAAGACATACTTGAACAAGAAACTCTCTCTGACGCGAGGAGGAAGGAATTGAGACAGAATATCTGAACAAACCAATGCCCAGTCAGAAGATAGCCGCAAATGTCCGCTAATTATATTCATAAGCTTTCCAGCAGTTCTCGCGACTAACAGGGCCAAGAATTCCCCATCTGTTACTAACTTCAGGTCATAGACCTGCTTGGCTCGAACTAGAAATCGAAACACTCGCTCCGGCTCGGTATCAGTCAAAATGGATATACTCGTCACCAATTCAGAAACCACATTCCCCCGTAATTTACTCTGGGCATAACAACTTTGGGCACGGACATCGCCCGCTTGAATCTTTATAGCACTAGGTCCTGCAACGTCCGTACTCGCGGCAAACTTATCTGTGATCTGAGGAGGTAGACAGACTTTGAGCGCTCTCCACTTTTCCTTCAGCCGCTTCTGCAATTCGTCCAAGGTGCCTTGAACGGACACGCCCAACTCCGACGCAAACTTCTCGGCCTCGTCTCTCGGAAGATTGTGAATCCAAGCGAGTGGCATCGCAACAGCATAGAACAACACCAAAAAATTATATATGAGACCACGGTCAACTCTACACTCCACAAGCAAGTCCTGATGAAACCGACCCAAGGTCTGGTCGAAACACCGGAACCCCAAAGGAAAGTCCACTACCGTTAACCACGTCAACTTCAACAACCACGCTATGCTACCACTTTGAGCCGGGTCCCTTGACCCTGTGGGTAAAGAACCCAGTTCTTCTACCCACTTAGACCCGTGAACCCCTGCTCAATATGGGTAAGGGACAGGCTCATAAGAAACGACTTGCTTGTAACGTGATGCACTATGCCTCCCTAAGGTCGAGTAAGGGATCTCGAGAGAGGAAAACCACTGTCGGCACTATGGGCAAGGCTGGACGGATCCGCTAGTCAGAACTGGTAGGGAACACACTGCACAAGTATACATAAACACCACTGGCGTTTCCAAACATGTAAATAAATATATATTAATAACATATGTATACAGGTGAACTCTGTCCAATGGGCAGGAACTGGTCAGAACATGTGATAAATAATTAATACAGAACTACACTGTGCCTAGCCGCACTGAACTCAAGTCAGGCACGCCTCATGGCGTCTTTCTACTTCTCCAGTACCAGCCTATACTTAGGCAAGCCTTGAGGACACTAGGAAATATAAACAGGTTACATACACGCCTGAGGGGCGATCTGCTGTTTAACACGACCCTAAACAAAACCAAATTATCTTACGCCACACGGCGTTCATAATCGAAGGAAAACAATTACTACAGTAAGTCACTTGTATTCCTGAATTACAAACTCAAAGATTTACCTCATGACTTGATCCACCCTTGATCATGTCGTGAGGGCACTCTTCCCCCTTCAAGCACTGCTGCGGGCCGAAACCGAATTTCCAACAAGATCAGTTCAACTTTACGAAACCAAATTTAGACGCAGCGATGTTACCTTTCTGAGGTCAACGGNGTTCTTGCTGTCTAATTTGGCAGTTTCCAGACTTTTGCGTGCCACTGCATAACTACTTGTTAGTCTAGCTTCTGATTTTGTTACATGGTTGTTATAAGCATAGTACTCACTAGCTGGTTCTTTCTACAGTCCTTGTCGTAAGTTTTGTAACCTGCCGAAGAGTAATTATAATGGCATGTAACCTGTTGCGCAATGCGGCGTGTTGTGAACAAATGCAGCATAACTTACCCAGTGATCCCAGTTACTTAAATCGTTTCATGTTTCATGGTGTATTCTACCAAACCTTTGTATATTCATTCATTAGACCCATTTTATTATTATGGGTGCCTGCTAGTGGTCTATATATTTTGAACCTGTTCATGCTAGCATGAACTTTTGCATATCTCAAAATCTCATTTTTTCCTTGGTCGTGAGCTCTTTGCCCTTTATGTCTTCCCCTTAAGCAGCATCACCATTTTCCTCTCTTATACCCTGATACATTTATTTTCTGCAGTTCCTTTGTACATCCTGCTTAATCCATCAGTATTTGAATTTTCCTTACCCTTCTTGTATATAATGGTATGATCGAATTCATGTATTTTTAATTTTAGTCTCATTAGCCTTGAAATTGTGTCATTCATTTGAAAAATCAAAGTCAGTTTGTGGTCTGCCACAATTGTAAATTTCTTTCCCCAACTGTATGGTCTGAACAGCCTACAGGCTCAAACAGTTGCCATAAGTTCCCTCTCAGTGCTGGAGGAATTCTTTTCTAGAGTGGTCAACATGTGGCTTGCGTAAGGGACGGGTAAATCTTTACCCATACTTCCTTGGCCCAACACACTCCCAGTTATGTTGGAACTGGAATTGCATGTGACAATGAATTCTTTATCAAAACCTGAATATTGAATTAGAGATTCATTACACAAAATGTGCTTTAGTATCTGAAAAGCCATTTCTAGCTCTTCTCTGGAAACATAAGGTACATTTTTCCCTATTAGTTTGTGTAGTGGCTTGGCTATTGGGCTGAATTTCCTGTAGTATCCGGCAAGTCTTAAGTGGACCTTACACTCTCAATAATATCGTTACTTCCAAAAGCCTTGAATATTATAATAGATTCTCGCAGGAAAGCATATATTGCTATAATTTTAGCGTTAGGCACAAAATAAAATACGTTTTGGAGACTGGATTCTGTCCCCGTCCTCAGGTAAAACCTACTCTGTTGGGTTCAATAGATATAGCTGGTCCCCATCTCCAGACACCTGTGCCAGTTTCAAAAAGGGTACATAAATCAAACACAACAGAAAACATCTGCGAGAGCTAAAAAATATTCAGTTATTGAAACTCCACACGTATGGGGGCCTTGCACCAGAGAAATATCTCAAATGAAATCATTGCTAGAGAGAAACAATACTTCTTGTTGTACCAACACAAGAAAAACAGATAGTTTCCACTCCAACTACACTTGATGGCATTGTAGTCTCTTGACTTCTGTTGTGATGACCGGAGTCCAGATTGGAGAGGGATCCACACTGGGTTGACTGATCGGATGGTCCAGCAGAGACCTGTGGGCTGATTCCTTGTATTTCTTGTATGCTGTGTTGGGCTCAATCTGCAAGACCTTTGCTTCATTCCATCAAATTTTGTGGCTTTGTATTATTACCAGCCGCTGAATTCACATGCAATTAACTATTCATTGTTGGGTCAAGATACTCAAATAGGTGAGAAGTCCAAGTTCCTATTTTCGATTCGCCTTTAAAAAAACGGTCACCATTCGATTCCAAGTCCTCAAGATGACTACCACCGGCCAGCGTAATAATATGTTCTGCTAAAAGAAATCGGTGTGACAGAATCAGAGGATTACAGAAACTATTTTCATATGAGTGAAGGATTATTTGGTAAGTTGCTGAGAATTTGATTGGTTTCATTCTGGTCTGTCACATTAACAATTACAAAGGCAAAAATAATACTGTCTAATGTGACTAAGTTTTATCACTTGAGGATTTATCTTCCTTACGGATCATCCTCAGAGGGTATCAGTACTTTCGGAAACTACTATTCCAATAGATGTTAATTGTATGGGTACACATTTGATGTCTAAAATGCACAATATATGCAATGTTCAACCTTCCACATTCATGGTGGCCTTCTTGGTGTTAAAACTTTTTAAAAAAGTTTGTTTTAAAAACTTTCAAGATCAAGCTTAAAATTTATGAACCATACAGGTTCACGTCAAATCTCCTATTGTTATTCGTGGAGGTGGCTGGTCCTGTGCCGCCTGTTTATCTTGAGAAAGGAGATTCTGCAAATATATTATGTGTATTGTATTAATTTCAGTGACCCTACTGTATACTGTATTTATGCATGTATAGGCTGCACATTTTTTGCCAAAAATTCAAGAGGAAAACTGGGGTGCGGCTTATATTCGAAATCACACTTCATTTAAAAAAAATTATATTCACAATTAGTAATACAGGGTGTTCAAAGATCGAGGAAACCGGGGCAGCAGTGTAGAGCGGATGGAACGTTTCTCCACGACTACTGTGCCCCTCCCCGCTAGTGAGAGTGCAGTCATGTCGCTGATACCCTTACATCAGTTTCTGTACATGCACACATTTATAAGAATACTGTAAAAAGATAACACAAACTTACCGTGCTTTATAACAGGTGCAGAAAGTGACCCCCTTCTGCTTGCAAACATGCTTCGCATCGCATCGCATGAATAAATTATGCGACACTTTCTGAAGTTGGTCCACGGTAATTGAACCATATTACTGTTCATCACTTGACTCGTTACTGTCGATGTCGCTCTCGCTCGAAGTTTCGCTGTCAGGTGATGTCAGCCATACAGCGTCATCTTCAGTCCCGTCCATTGCGTTGGAAATGGATGTGACTTTAAAACTTTTGGAAACCATTTCTTCTGGTATGGTGTTCCATGCAGCCACAATCCACTCACACATTTGACTTAATGAAGGTTTCTTCAATCGTCCAGTCGGCGTCATCTCCGTGGAACCGCATCTCCAGTCCCGGTAAAAGCGCCGCAAATGAGACTTGAAAGGACGGTTTATTGACACGTCAAGTGGTTGTAACATGCCAGTCATCCCCCCTGGTATCACAACCATATCACTTTTCTCCTGCCTCATCTTCACTTTCACATTTTCAGTTAAATGGCTTCGAAAACTGTCAACCACTAACATTGACCGCTGACGTAAAAGTGCGCCTGGGCGCCGAAACCACACTGATTTCAACCAATCCAGATAGAGCTCTTCTGTCATCCATCCTTTTTCTTGAACTCTCACCAAAATTCCCGGTGGAAGCTTTTCTTTCGGCAATGTTTTGCGTTTGAAGATTACAAATGGTGGTAGTTTGTTTCCATCAGCAGTGATACCAAGCATTACGGTACACCGCTGCTTTTCTGCTCCTGCAGTCCGCACATGCACTGTTTTTTCGCCTGCTTTGTTCACTGTACTTTCACCCGGCATTTCAAAGAACACAGGAGTTTCATCAACATTTCCAGTAGCTCCCATGGTGTAGTTGTGCGTCTTTCTTAATTTCAGGACATGTTTTTGAAATGCAAGCAGTTTCTCCTGGTATGTGTTGGGAAGGCGCTGCGCTATTGACGTCCATCGCCGAATTACAAGATCATGTCGGGCCATAAAGCGCCTTGGCCATCCATAACTTCCCTTAAATTCATTACGAGGAATTTTCATTCTGTCCGCTATTTTGAGGCCTTCAAATTGAATCATTTCCACAGACACTGAAAATCCATCCGCCCGTGTATTACGCACGTATCGCAAAAGTTTATTTTCAAGTTCTGGAAATTTAGCTTTCTTTCCGCGGAAAGATTGTCGATTTTGTGATGTTTTTTCAAGGGCATCTTTCGTTAGTATCCATCTTGGCACATTTTTTTCGTCAACGTCGAATTTTCTCCCTGCTGCTCGATTTCCATGTTCTTGTGCGTAACGCACCACTTGAAGTTTAAATTTAGATGTATAACCTGCTCTTACTCGACCCATGTTTCACTCAGAACTAACCAGGCAAGTCAAGTAAAGGCGAAAAGGTTATACTGCCTGTGTCTGTGATGTTGATGTGGGCTTGTTCTGATGTATTATAAGGTCGAACATGTTGTGTCGACTATTACTTTCTTATGTGTGTTTTTGCTCTTCTATCGATTTATTGAACTTATTAAAACGATAAATATGGAAGTCCTCCTTTATATTCAAGATGCTTCCCTTTTTGGCTTTCTCAATCATTTCCATGATTACTGTCATCGGCCCGCATTGATGTTGTTTATTTAGTATGTGCTGGGCGAATGCTAATGTCCTTGTTTAGTCTTATGTTTCTTATGTGTTCTTTGTATCTTGTTGTTAGATTTCTACCTGTTTGGCCAATGTACGCTTTTTGGCAGCTTTGGCATGTCATTTTGTATATCCCACTGTGAGGACATCCCACATAGCACACACTGCAAATTTCTGCTCTTCATTTTTGCTAGCCAATCAGCGCTCTGCAAATTGTTGCTCCTCAAATGCAAGTTTCACTCCACCTACCGAGCTGGGTATAAAAAGGAGCAGCTCCAAACCGGTAGCATCAGTCTATGATCAGTCTACATCAGCCAGCGCACTTCGTCGCCAGCTCTCGGTCTTCGGAGGCATCGGCACTTCGCTGTGCCAGGCACGACTGCCTTGGCTGTCCGGCGGTCACACCCAACTCACTGGGCAACTCGGCCACCTCGATTTGGCGGTGGTCATGCCCGACACACTGGGCAACTGGCGTAGCTACTGCCTCTCCACTCCTGCAACCGCGCTCCGCAAGCAGGCCTTTTTCCAGCAACGGCCGCACTGCAGCCAGTCAACTGACTCAGCCGCCTCAACACACCGCAACCAAATCCCCTTTCTACCGGCGCGCGCCGCGCTACTTCACCGGCCAAGCATCTCAGCAAAACCAACGGTCCTTTTCAGGACCACCGAAGTGTTCCGAAGAAGTGGGTTGTCATTGAAGTAACGACAAAACAAAAACCCCACACCACTTTGTTCGTATGGGTTTATTTCTCGTTTTTCATTTGTTAGTTTTCCTACTGTGTGGGCTGTTTTGAAGGCTATCTTTATGTTAGTGTTTTTAAATAGTTTTGTGATTCTTCTTATGTAGTTTCCTGTATAAGTAAAGGTGACCCATTTTTGTTCATTTCCGTCTTTATTATCCGGGTTGCCCATCTTCCACATGAGTTTATTATATAGGTTTGTGATGTCTTCCTTCCTATATCCATTATTTTGTGCTTTATTAATAATAGTATTTACTTCTCTGTTTTTAGCAATTTCCTCAAGGGGTACTGTAGGAAGTCTATGAATCCAATTTTTATATGCTGCCAATTTTTGTTCTTTAGGGTGGCATGATTTGTTATTTATTGTTGTGTCTGTCATTGTGGGTTTTCTGTATATTTCCATTTCTATTTGTCCTTGTTTATTAAATATGTTTAAGTCCAGGTAAGGTATTTGGTTGTTTATTTCCTCGTTTATTGTGAATTGTAGGTTTTTATGTTGTCTGTTGAAATGTTTGAGAATACTTTGGGGGTTATTTTTATTTGATTATATATTATGAAGATGTTGTCTACGTATCTGTTATAGTATGTAATTTTTCCATCTTCCAGCAGATGTTTTATTCAGCCTTGTTCCATGTCTTGTGGGAAAATTTCTGCCATTGTACTTGATAAGGGGGAGCCCATGGCTATGCCTGTTTTTGGTTTATAGTATTTTCCATTATATTGAAAATAGTTTTGATTCAGTATCAAGTGATAAAACTTAAATAGTCACATTAGACAGTATTATTTTTGCCTTTGTTGCTGAGAATGGTTGAACCATTTTTAATAAGGAAGGACACTAATATAAGGGAGAGTTTACCAATGAAAGAAAGATTAGCAGTGACCGAGAGGCACCTGGCTGCAGGAAGAAACTCTGAAGACCTCAAGTTTTCAGCTGTCATGTCACCTGTTGCGATAAGCACTGCTGTTGTTGCTACATGTGAAGTGCTTATATATGTCCTATAAGAGAATATGAAGGTCCCGCCATGCCACTGTTGCATGGCGGGACACCTTCCTGCTGGTTTTCTTCTGCCGTGCCACTTCCACGCGGCAGCTCATCCCTCTGCAGGCTACAGCCAACTCCTTCTGGGGTCCACAACCTCCCCATGTCAGATTCTTCATATTTCGCTGAATTCGGTCCCTACGCCTTTTCGTCTTCGGTTTTCCGACCGGCATTACTTCAGCGTCTTTTACAGGTATCTCTCGTTGTTCTGCCACCTCAGGTTTCCTGTCCACTGAGGCCGGCTTTTCATCTCGTGGATGTGCCTCCATTTCTCGGCAGGCCATCGTCACTCCAACTGGTATCACTACGGGGACCTCTTCTTGTTGTGCCGTCCTTGCTTGGGTTGCTCTCGTCTCCGCGGCAGTCTTTTCTCGCCAGGCGGCCATCTCCTCTCGCCAGGCTTCCAAGTCGGCGTCCATTCTTTCCTTGTTGGCGTTCATTTTCATCTCAATTATTGCTAGCATTTCGATTATTCGTTGCATTTCTTGCTTCTCCATTCTAGCCATCACTGTTCCCTTGCTCTGTGCGGGTATCACATGGTCCTTTGCCACTACTAAGCTGGAAGGACAGGGTCCTGACCCTGGACTCCATAACGATACTTCTTCTTCTGCCAGTTGCAGAGTTTGGTGCCCTATGTCCACAGACGAATCATAGGCGCGCAGTATGACCAGTCCCAAGATGAGCTCATCGGTGATATTTGCGATGAAAACCCACATTGTTATTGGTCAGTGCCCCAGGGTAAAGGTCAACAGAACTTCTTTCAAGATGGGTAGAGATCCTCCAGACACGGTCTGCAGCGTGAAATCTGGATTTGGCTGTCTTTCAGGCCATCCGGCCGCGATATCCGGTCTTACTACCGTGATGTATGCTCCAGTGTCCACTGTCACCTGGCACAGCTTATCGCCGACCCATCCCTGGGTGACCAGACTGTTGTTGGCCTTTTCCGTCATGTCAGTGAGTGCGTAGTGGGGCCGTAACGCATATGCCGGCGTCCGCCGGCCCTTGCTCGTTTCCCACCAGTTGGTCGTTTCTTCTTGTTTCCGGGTCGCCATTCCGATTTCCCCGGTGATTCCCGCTTATTTCTTGGGGCTCCTTGTTTTTGGTCCTGGTGCTGTCTATTGTCGTTTCCTCTGCCGTAGTGGCTACTGCTCTCAAAGTTCCAGTTTCTGGACTGTTGAGCGTCTCCTCGTTGGGTGGGGGAGGATTGGAACTTCCGGTATGTCTTGGTGCTATCTTTGTGAGGTCTAGCTGCTACCAGTACCACCTGCAGCTGTAGTGCTTGTCGGAGGACCTCATTTACTGTCTTCTCCCCTCCCAGCAGCAGCTGAATCTTTATATCGGCATCTCGTATTCCGTATACGAACGCTTTTCCTGCCTCTCTTCCTAAATGGTCTGCAGGTAGATTGGGGTAGGCACGAAGGGCAAGCAATTCAGTGGCCGTGGCAAAGTCTTGGAGGGATTCTCCAGGTTTCTGCATCCTTGTTCTTAACTGGCAGTGGTAAGCAGCTGCAAATTGTTGGTCCCCGAAACGGTCCTCCAGTGCCCGAAGTGTTTCCTCGTAAGTCGTATTTGTCGGAATGCCGGCTAGTACTTCGCCGCCCGACCCTTCAGGGCCGTAATTAGGTATGTCGATTTTTCCCGGTCTGACCATTGGTTGTGTTCTGCTACGGTCTTGAATTGTCGCCGGAACACTCTCCACGTTGAATTCCCGTTGAATGTTGGTGGCTGAGCTATGCCCGCGCTGACCGTGCATGTGATTCCCCGCTCTGTCCTCATCTGTACTATGTCCAACCGGGCCTGGAACTCACGTTTGGTTTCGTCAATTGCTCAGGTTTCATTGTAGTTTTTCATCAGGTTTTCCTGGAGTTTATCTGTCCGCGCGCAGAGGGACACTTACACTGACTGCAGTTCCCTTTGTGTTTTTCCAGTTCTTTCTGTAAGCTCCTGAAGCTTTACGTCTGTCCTGGCTTGGTTGACGTCCATCATCTCCTTCAGTTCTCTTCGGTCGGTCTGTCATCCTGCAATCTGGCCAGCAATTCCTTGAGGCCGATCTCCGCCTTTTCTTGATAGGGGTTTAATTTGGCCATTAAATCGTCTTTGTCCTTTTTTCTGTTGGCCTTCATCGCTTCCTTCTTTTTCAGCATTTCTTCTTTGTCAGTTTTCCTACTGGCCTTCATTTCTTCTTGATGGGTTTGGAACATTTCCTGCATCTGCACTAGGCATTCGAACAATTTTTCCCTATCCATCGTGTGGTGATACAATTCGTTTCAATAGTTTGTCCTGAGTTAAGGCATGTTTAAGTTCATAAACAATTCTGACACCAGTGTAACGTGTCTTAAGTTTGAATCTTGTTGGTCACGTGTGCAAGTCCAATCCCACTTCTGACACCAGATATAACATGTTTCGTTACTGAAGATTCCGTTTGGATTGTTAATTCGTTTATTTAACAACCTACAAGTATCGGCTACAATTGATTATAACACTGTTGCGGGGTTTCACACTTTAGAACCCTACACACAAATCTCTTCACACTATCGCGATTCACTCGTTACAACTGAACTCTGTGACTACTACAATTCCACTCACTACTTACTGCCCACTGCTGGCTAGATTCCAACTCAACTCGTTGGCTGCTGCCTTGAGAACTCACTTCGTAGGCTGCTGCACTTTAACTGACTCTGTAGGCAGTGTAGTGCTCTTATAAACCCTCAGCCGGACAACGGGAAAACAGTTACGTAATAGGCACCACTGTTGTCTGACGCCGTGTTGGCCTGTTACATAATGGGTACCGCTGTTATTACCATTGTCTCTCGCAACCGCTGTTGCTTACCTGCTTTGCTTAGCAACCGCTGTTTACTCGCGTTGCATAGCGACCAGTGCTGGGACTTCGCTCACTTCGGCTCCGCTCGGCATGTCACGGCTGGCGAGGAGGGAGGTGTGTCATCCATAGCGCAACATGTCACAGTGTATTAAAATATATATAAGGTAAATAAATAGAACCTCATGCAAAGAGCACAAGTTGTCAGTCCAATTTTCCCATTTAGAAAAATACATACATGTTAAGTCCATTCTCAGCCTTAACTGACTAGAATTGTCAAGTGTTAAATTAATCAGTACAGCCACTATTAAATTCCTAGTACCAATCGTATATGTAGAGTTATTTTTCAAAAACTTATCGTAGTTGTTCACAACATATGTCATAAGTGAAAGCAAATATACACAGGGAATTGGCAATACTTCAAGCTTTTTAAACAGGTCACAACATGTGTGAGATCTTTATCCCTGTTGTTAACCATACGTTACCTTTTGGTTTATTCTTTATTTTTCTTTTAGTAAAACTGGAATAAAAGATTCTTAGATATGTATTAAGAAAGTTATTAAATATTATGTCAATATCGTTGCCTCCAAAGATATCATCCCATGTCTCAAAACTCGGTTTATTCTTAAAATTAATTAAGGAATGTTTGTTAAAATTTCTTATGATTTGTGTTCCATTATACTGCCCTTGTGTTTTGAAATTATTTAGCTTGATAATTTGGGCATCAATGTCCGATAGCTCATTTATATGAGGATATTTGGTGTAATCTACATTTTTTGATACATCAGGAAAAATATTGTCAATAGCTGTTGCTACACCATTTTGCACTCTAGTTGGGAAATTAACAGTACTGGTTAAGTTGAAAGTAGCAAGTAAGGTGTCTAATTGCTATTTTTTTGCAGCTGTTATCAAGATAATTTATATTTAAATCCCTGCAAATAATGAAATGTAGATTAGCACTATATAGTTTATTCAAAATAGCTTCTATGGTCCTTATAAAAAGTAAAAAATTCCCATTGGGAGACCTGTAAATCGACATTATACAAACAGTTGTGGTTGGTAAATGGATTTTAATTTTACATACCTCAATATCCTGTTCTTTGCTAAATTCTTGTAGGTTAATATTAAAAAAGCTTAATGATTCATGAACAAAAATACTTGCTCCACCATTTTTTAGGTTTTCTCTATAAAACTTAGCCCCAAAATTATAGTGTACTGCTAATGGTGTTCTTTCCAATTCAGGCTCCCTTAGATGATGTTCTGTTATACATAGTACACGTATTTGTGGGAGTTCTGGAAGTAACGAGTTTATCAATTCAATTGTTTTATTCCTTAGTCCCTTAATATTCTGGTGATATATCTTAAATGCATTATCTGCAGAAACTTGTATATCAGCTATCATGTGGATATTGTTTAAAATAAAAAAATCATTTTTTCTGGTCACAGGGGCTTTCTTTTGCCAATTTGATGTTCTAGGGAATGTTACATCAGGGTCTAGTGCGTGGTTAATTTCATTTTCTCTGTTTATAAGGGTTTCATTTCTATTTTATAGTACTATGGTAATGTCTCCTTTTATTAGATCATTTTTCCAGCCCAAACTAATTGAACCTTCTCCTTTTTTCCCTAGGATTTGTGGAAAGTTTTTCTACTATTTGTTTGGCAACCTTTTCTTTCCCTCGTCCATTTAGATGCAGACCATGTTGTGTAAAAAATTCCCTATTGGGGTCAGCTTCTAGAACCAAAGTGTGCTTGCTGGTTTTTACATATTTCCTTAACTTCCCGTTGAATGATTTAATGTCATTATCAACACAAGAAGAATTCACCAAATCATGTCTATGTGGTGCACTTAATAAAATGATATTTGTATTGTCATTAACCTTTATAAAGTTTAAGATATGTTGTAGGGCTACACTGGCCTTGTTCTTACTCACATCATTGGAACCACCGCAAAACACAAGCACATCACTGTATCCAATGGCTTCAGCCTTGTATGGATGTGCTGGAATGTGTAATAAATACAGTACAGTACAATACAATAAAATTTATAATTTATTTATAAATAATTTTATTTACCTCATCTACCTGTTGTACATTGGCATTGACTGGTTGCTCAAATTTGTCAAGAAACTGGAGGGTGTAAAATACCCAGGAAGTATGTTGTTATACTTCATCCGTACTGCTTCCTGATGCCTTCAGTGACACAGTTTTCTTTAATTCTTTCCTGTAGTTACACTGAAGCATGTTGATATTTCGTCTCACATCAGTGTGACTAGCCTGTTTTTATTTTAACATATATATTCGGCAGTTTATCCAAGGCTATAATCCTTTTCTTTTATTTAAATACATTGGATTAGTAATGTTCCACAGTTCCAGTAAGGCTTCATATGTCTTATATGTTTCAAAGAACTTCGCCCTCTCCTGCATTCACCTCACTTGTAGGGGATTCAGTTATGAAGAACGCGCTTTGTTACGAAATGTCTACTAAGGTGGGGTCAAAAGTCCTACGGTAGGATGCAAATGGGCCAGGTAGGTCATTAATGCCCATTTCATTTAACACATAATACAGTAGTATTTAATTCTGATATAAAAAAATAAAGAAAATACAATGGACCTAGTAGATGGTCCTCAATACATCAATACACAATGGCGAGGACCCAACTCTTTCGTTCTGCCGTATCCTAGGTAGCCCATTCTTTTGTTAATTTTGTAGAACTTAATTTAGTAAGATATGGGGCCTCCCCAACCTGATTGGGGTCAAATAGCTTGGTAAGCCCGAATTTATTTACTTACAGTCCGTTGGCCCTAGTTCGAACCCCCCCCCCCATCT